>NC_056747.1:967421591-967434091 GCF_019279795.1 Protopterus annectens
ATTGAAGGTAGTTTAATATTTAAAGCTGTAAAATGCATTAAAGATTCCCAAAACTAAATGCATTTAGTGTACCTAGTCAAATGAGTGGCAACTAAACTGGGTACCATTATCTGTGATTCCCTAACTATTTGAGTCCATAACTATAATTAAGAGTCTGTATTATATAATACTAAAATGCTGGAGTTTGAGATTAGAAGGAACCATGCTGGCTAATCAAAAGCAAATTCATCAACTGCAGTCTCATTCAACAGATATACTTTCAAATTTGCAATTAATGATTTTTTTCGGGGGGGGTGGCTCCTGCATCTTTTGTGGCATTATATTCATATTTTGGGCCACTTTGCATGATACAGCCACCTTTCAAATTGTTGTCTAACTTTCCTAACTGTGAACAGAAGAGCTATTACTGCACTTGTAGATATCATTGGCCCACAAAGATGTACTGGCTCTGGCTTCCTTCTTGGTCCAACAACAGATCAAAACAGGCTGTGAACTGTTGCACAAGGAATTAAGTGAGAGACATGTGGCAAGCAAGACTGATGCCACTAACTAATGATACTGTCCACATACTTCTATCATGTCAAATGGGAAAATTGGAATATGGCAAGAGCTCCTAGGATGAGATGTGCAAAACTAGTTAAGAAAAAGAAGGCTTACTTCATAGAAAGGGTGGGTGAGCCAAAATTATAATTGTTTCATCCATGGACATGGCGAAATAAACATCTTATAGATTATTATTTTTTCTTATGTTTATATTTAATTCTAAATATAATGAAAACATTTAATTACACCAGTAGTGAGACTCTTGCGGAGAGGGCATAATGATCTATGTTAAGACAGCTTACTCCCATGTTTATCACTAAACTAAACTAAATAGCTCTGTGATATTTTTCTGTCTACACCCATGTATTCAAGGAAGTTACAAGTAAAGGTCACAATAACCTCTTTAGCAAAAATATAGTTTACGTCAGTCTTTGCAGCACTTGTCACAGTTTTTATGCTGGCAAAAGCACAATATCGCTTAAAGTTAGAGTTCGAGAGCAGGTGAAAGCCAGCAAAGATAAAAGTTCATTAAATGCGCTTAGCAAGCATAGTTTAGTTTGTGATGGTTTTAGAAAATTTTATTTTTTTTGTTCTCGAACATATTCAAGAATTTTCTTTTACTAATGATTGCAATAAGTTGTTAGAAACTCATGAGTTAAGGTGGCAAATCGGCCACCAGGTCTTAACGAACATATAAATATTTAGAGTCTACTCAAGTACAGGATTTTATAAGCTTTTAATATTTATATTATACAAGAGGTATTCTTTCTTTATTTCTACATATACATATATCCCATACCTTAATTGGTTTTAAAGTGGTTCACATGGTTCTTAGACTGTGCATTAATGTTTATTTTTAACATGTTGTCAAATGCATTGAGAAAAATATGCTGTGACAACTCTACTAGTAACTGTACTGTGTGTTGGGCATACATTTTTACATTTTTATATTCTTTCATTTATAAGCATTCCCACTTTTAGCAATACTATTTGTGTAATTCAACTATTAGTGCAACTTAATTATTTATGTTAATGAACTATTTAATTAACTGAATTATTTACTCAACTGATCTAGTTAATTACTTAATTAGATATTCTGTGTTATTGGATGTGAGGGCAAAGAAGAAATGGATATAAACATGCTATGCGTTGCAAAGAAATGAAGCGCTAAATTTTTTAGTGTTGTGGTTATTTTAATTAGCTCATTTTCAGTCTCAAGTAGTGCCGCCAAGTTTTGTTCTTTGTTTAAGTTGTTTTATTTATTTATTTATTTATTTATTTGCATTGGTTTCCTGGGATAGTCCACTGACCCAAAAAGTGCCTATTTTCAGTGGAGACCCAGGGAGAAAAGCTCCATAGTGATTTATACAAGCAACTAACAAATGTATCAAATATAACAAATAGAAGAACAAGAGCTGACAATGAAACAGAATTTTTAACAAAAGTACAATTGGACAATGAGGCAATTCTCTTTCTTGGTGTTTGGACTGCTTTTGGTGTTGATATATATATATATATATATATATATATATATATATATATATATATATATATATGGGTCTACTTTGTTTCACTGAATCTCATTTCACTGAATTTCATTTCACCCTGACCACATCGCTGAAAACTCAAATGACTGAAAACTCATTTCATTGATTCTCATTTCACTGATCTGAACTTAGTATATATGGCACTGTGTAGAGTACTGTAAGGCAAGTAAAAGGTATATGCCCTTTCCCCACTGTAGTGCGATCGTGGAGTTAGTATATATAGTTACAGGGGGTGTGGGGGGCACGGCCCCCCACATTGTGGGGTGTGGGGGACTTAGCCCCTTACTTGTTTGTTTTATATTGTATTTTACCAAAAACTTCAAAACAATACATTTTAGTTACAACACCAATGACTAACTCTCTCCAGAAGACAATATGTACTCAAAATAAGTGGGGGGCTATGACCCCCACACCCCCCAATGTGGGGGACTGTGCCACCCACACCACCCCAAAATATATATAATAATGCTACAATCGCACTACAGTGGGGAAAAGGGCATATACCTTTTACTTGCCTTACAGTACTCTACACAGTGCCATATATACTAACTGCAGTTCACTGAAATGAGATTCAGTGAAATGAGTTTTCAGTTATTTTTGTTTTCAGCGATGTGGTCAGGGTGAAATAAAATTCAGTGAAATGAGATTCAAAGAAACAAAGTAGACCCATATATACACATATATATATATATATATATATATATAAGTATGAATCCAAAAACTTGGCAGACACAGTAAACACACCAGCACTTCAAACCAATATTCAAAAAACCAACCAAACAACCGTGAATTAGCACTTTTGTTCCTTCCTTTTTATTATTGGAACTTCATCAGAAAGCATTTAAGACTTATCCATCTTCCTTAATAAATATATATTAGCGCCAAACTTTAAATTAAAGCAACCAGTCATTTTACTTAATTTAAAACATATGATCACTGGCATCATACCTTACCATTCCCTTAAAACACATTCTCCTATTTTATAAATAATCATTACAAAATAAATAAATAAATGCGCAAATGGATATATATTTGTACAAATATCATAACTATTCTTAAACAACCTTAAATTGCTATTACATTTTAAGCCTAAGAAGACATTTAATATTTATGCTTTCATTTAGGCGAGGAGGCTGATCGGCTCTAAGATAAAACTGCCATTACAGCTCTCTGGCCTCCAATACATTGTTGCAATTTCTAGTCTCTATTCTAATTTTAAAAAGTTTGAGTTTTTCATTGTTGAGAATGTATGGATTTATCTGAAAGGGGGCAATTGGGAAATACAGTGGAGCATAGAAAATGCTGATTTTAATAGTTATTTTTAATAGTAAATTGATATATTTATGACTGGTTGATTGATTTTCATTGGTAGTCATATGATTTTGTTCATTATATACTGTTAATGTGTTTAATTGTAAAATTATTTATTTAATGTTTTCTATGTTGATTTTAATATTTAATTGATATGTTTGTGTGACTGGTTGAGGATTGATTTTCATTGTTAGTCATATGATTTTGTGATTATAAAAATGTTATATACGTGTATATATATATATATATATATATATATATATATATATATATGTGTGTGTGTGTGTGTGTGTGTGGATATATGTATATGTGTGTGTGTGTGTGTGTGTGTGTGTGTATATATATGCATATATACATATAAGTATGCATATATACACATACACACACACATATATATATATATATATATATACATATAAATAAATAATAGATATATATATATATATATATATACATACACACACACACACACACACACATAATAAGTATATATACCTATATAGATAGACAGCTGTATAATTATATAGATCACAAGAGTTATTCCAAAGAAATCTGTTGTGGTTTAAGACAAAAATGCTAAATAAATCCATTGTATGTCTCCTACATTTTACCGATTGCTTGGTAGTTAGTTTTATTTTTTATTCAGTTTTCAGTTTTACCAAAATACCTGATCACTGGCTTTTGGTTTATTAGATAATAATTGGCTTGCTGAGAGATGAGTAAAGGGGAACTAATGCTCCTTGGATCTAAATGAGATACCGTTGGAAATTAGATGGGCAAGACGAAGGCTGTCCAAGATACTACAGAGGCCTGATGATCAAAAGATAAGAACTTGTAACCTAGACTACGTAACGGGCTAGACATTTTATTTAGAAAATGGAGTCATGTGATGATGTTAAAGCACTTTTACTAACATTTGAGCTATTTGGAATAAATAAAATCCATTTGTCTTGGCACCAAAGTAGACTTTTTCAAACTAAACTAGGTTTACCCCGGGAATCATCTCTGTGTCACTGCTGGACAGAGGCACAGCAAACTAATGGGTATAGTATTCTCATCCTAAGGGGTGGTGAAAGCCACACACACTCTGGCTAGGCTTTTAAATGCCCTAGGGCAGATAGCCTAGTATGAACCTATGAACCTATGAACCTATAAAAGACACTGTATAAACTTGATGCAGTTATACAAAGCACAATCGCTGAAAATACATTTGACATGCATGCAAACAAAATCATACAAAGTAGACAAGCAGTTGGCATGAAGGAGGTTTATTATGAAGCACACATTTCAAATGGCATTCGTCACTGAGACCTGGGCATTCTGGAGCATGTAGTTTAAATTGCCCGGACTATTTCTTATGGTTTAGAAGGGCCTTCTGTGCCACTCCCACTGTCATTTTCTACAAAAGCTGTCATAATTCAAATTATGTCTATAAACTTCATTGTTAAAATTTTTCTTTCTATTATTGTTATGCTGATAAACATGACTACTTAGGTCTCTAATGTTGAAGCCAATGGAAAATGTAAAACAAAAGTTGGATTGTGCTACATACGTTGCATAACTTGCTTGACAAAGTATTTGTGTGTTGGAAAGGAATATTCCATTCAGTGCATGTAAAGATGGAGCCAGATCAGTTCCTAGTTCCTCTAGCACCCAATACTGGTTCTAAGCCTAACCAAATCTTCCCAAAAGAATAATGATGTTTTGTATCCGAATAGGACATTGAGGGCCAGACATGTACAAGCTATGTCTGTCCATAAGGGAGATGGGTGTCAGGCCTGGTGTAAAGTTCCTATTCCCCATCTACTTGTCTAGTTAAACTTAAAAGGGTAAAAGACAAACTCAACTTCGCATGGATGGGAAGCCAGTTCTGTAGGAGGGGCAGTCTCTGGGACACATATCTGTATCTTCAGCATGTTCTGTTAAAGTCACACACAAAATTCAGGTCCCTAGACCTTGTTTTTCTGGTATTCTTTGACTTATGAATATGTAGGAGATTCCCACATGTGGGGCTTGTGGAAGCCTTGTAAGCCAGGCATAGATCATCCCTCAGCAATCAGTCTGTCAGAGATGAGGAATTCTTTGAAAGAGGTATTTGTAATGTCAAAAAATCCTATTTATGTTGAAGTATATATGTAGGTCCCTTGATCTTGTATTTGTCTTTCTACCACTTTTAAATATATGCAGCAAATCAAGCAGGAATGGGCCATTTCAGCTCTATAATCCACACATAGATCACCCCATAAAACTCTTTAGAAAGCATAAAAGAGACACAGGACTTGTAGTGACTACAGGTAAGTTAAATAGGTCATATCTGAGCTTCATTTACTGAGGAACTGCTGAAGTTGTTGAGGTTGGGTTAGGTGTTTTGATACTTGCATACCAAAGGGTGCACTGTATTTTAGCATGTGCATGATGAGGGATATGTAGACAGGACTGGTGACCTTTTTTTACTGAGAGTAGATGCCCTTAGTAATCATCTGAGCAAGGTAGAAAGCTTTGCTAATGACAAAGGATACATGGTGGTCAAAAGACAGTTTGTTTTTCACTAAGGCAAATAGTGCTCTAATTCAAATGTCAATTTTAAGAGTATGTTGTCAGTTACTTGGAAGGGGATGCCACGGTGGTGCAGCGGTTAGCATTGCTGCCTCACAGCAAGAGGTTCTCGGTTCGATTCTCAGCTGGGGTGCCTTCTGTGCAGAGTCTGCATGTCCTCCCTGTGGTCGCGTGGGTTTCCTCCGGGTGATCCAGTTTCCTCCCACATCCAAAAGACATGCAGTAGGTGAATTTGACACTCTAAATTGGCCCTAGGTGTATGTGTGTGTGTGTGTGTGTGTGTGTGTGTGTGTGTGTGTGTGTGTGTGTGTGTGTGTGTGTGTGTGTGTGTGTGCGCCTTCTGTGGAAGGTTGGGCAGCGAGCTGACAACTCGACACCATAAAACTCCACTGCCAATCATCAGTGGACAGATGATCTGCTGTGGCGACACCTAACCAGGAAAAGCCAAAAGAAGAAGAATTAGAAGAAATTGTCAGTTACTTGGTAGGTGTGTGAGAGTATCTGTTTCCCAAACTGTAAAATGCTACACTTTTGGCATTAAGTTTTAAACCATTTCTTTAGCATCATACGTTTATATGAGTTAGGCGTTCATGATGGATCCAAGTCCCCTCAGAAAAGCTGGTGATGTCTCCAGATTTGCACCTATCCAAAAGGATAGCCAGCCAACATTCTTTAATGTCAGACACAACTTCAGAGAATACACATTTCAAATAGAAGTAGTTTCAAAACAGAGCCTTGGGGTACATGAACATTGACAAGTCTCTTGGAGTATGTTGTGCAATTTACTCTAATATAGTGATGCCTAACAGTGAAGCAGTATGCCATCTAGTGGGTTTTATAGAGATTTGTGGTTTGAGTAGTTTGCCAGTGATGTCAGAGTTGGGGATAGTGTCAAAAGCCTTAGCTGAATTGATGAAAGCTGTGTGCACAATTACTGTCACTTAGTGTCTCAGAAGCCCGTTCAAAGAAATTAGCTCTTTAAAAGGCATGATTTGCCTTTCATAAATTCAAATTGTTTTTGAGTAGGGATTTATGTTCCCTGTGTCCTTATTTGTGAGGTCTATAATGAAATGTTACATCACCTTGCAAATTATGCTGGTAAGTCTGATAGGTCTATAGTTACCAGGATCCATGGTGAGGCCTCCCTTGTGTAGAAAAACTACTACCGCTGTTCTCCAAGCTTCTGGTACATAACAATAGAAAAGCTGTGGTTGAAATGTTTAAGTAAAAAGTCTACCAGAGAATATTTGGTACAGACAGAAAACAGTGTGTTATATTACCTGGATCCACAGAACTGGTATTTTTGGTCTTTGAGAACTTTTTAGTACATTTTCGAAGGTAATTATAAGATATAAGCAGTGGATACTTTGTCTTGGGGAGTGTGACAGAGGGCAGAAGTAAAACCTGACTTTATCTATAACGATAATAGCTATATCCTTAGGGTTCTTATGGGTGAAATCATTAGAGATAGGCTCATTGATATTATTTCTGAGGTTTTTTACATTACAAAAAAATGTTGTTTGGTTTATTCTTTGCTGGCATTGCAATTTTTTTCTCCGTAATTAGCACTGCATGATTTGATATTGCTCCTGAGCTCTTTATTAACCCTCGTGAGGTTTATTTTAATGCACTGAGCTTTTTTTTCTATTCTTTAGAGAAAAGAGCCTTTTCCTTTAAATGTAAAGTTTTTTTCATTGTAGAGTCCCCTCCCCCCCAAAAAAAAAGAAAGAAAAAAGAAACAGCACCACCATACAGAATCAGTTCAAAACCATTTGTTATAGTAAATACAGAAACAAGAAAACCAAAACAGAAGCCAAAAAAGGCCAAACACAGGTAAAAAGGCTGGTTTCAGCAAATAACCCTGCCTTCTTTAGTTATCATATTAACTGAAGAAGGTAGATTCCTGCTGAAACTGGTAGAATTTGTATTTGATAGGCTAGTAGCCTTTGTAGATGGACATTGCCTAAAATTTCACTTTGGGGACCAAGGAAGAATTAGCTAATCAACGAAAGCTTTGATGAGATCAGTAACGGTCATCCCTGGTGAAACAGACGGGACTGTCTTCCATTCCTTCCATGTTGAAACACATTGAGCTTCATCGCAAGAATAACAATAGTGTAACTAATTATTTGAATAACAATAGCTTAACTAATTATTAAATTATTAAATTCAGTCATCTTCTGCTTATATTGTGGCATCATTCTCCCTGATGATAAGATGCTACTCAAGACCATTTTGTTTCTAGCCTTGTAGACATACTCAAAGAGCTTTGTTATGTCTCTCCATACAATCTATGTGTGTGTACCTTAAGTCATTACACTTACATGGACAAAGGCCATGCCATAGTCATACTTGGAGTGAAGGGCCTTGAGTGCCTTGATGATATGATGGCTTATAGCTTCTGAGAGGTAACTGACTGCTGTCCTAACTTTGCTCACTCTTAGTTCCAGATTAATGCACTGGACTGTGGTGTTACCTATAAAAAGTACTCTACCCCGGTAAGTGGACTGTTCTTGTAGAACACTGGCAACAGATCAGGTCAGAGTCAGACTGAATGTCCACAGTTGCTCCAATAGCATCAAGTGGCAAACAATAGGGGCTGTTCTTAAATTTGGTGAGCCTTGGTCAAAAAGGGAGAAGTGTGTGTGTGTGTGTGTGTGTGTGTGTGTGTGTGTGTGTGTGTGTGTGTGTGTGTGTAAAGGTACAAAAATGCAAATAATAAAACATGATATGAAAGGGGAGTGAAAACAAGTTACAAGAAAATACGACATATGTTGACTGCATTATAATATAAGCATAAAACAGCACAGTACAATATGATGCAGTATAATACAGTACAATTCAATATAACAATGCAGTAGTAATTATTAGTGTACTATTGTGCAAAAGGCCTCAGTGTCAGAGCACAATAAGCCAAAGACCATGGAAAATACAGTATCCAAAACTTCCTGTGGTACTTAATGCAGTAGGCAAAACATCCCAGAATTCTACAAAGTGGATAACATAACAGGCAGAATGTTGTCAGAGATGTTAAGTACAACAGGTGTGAATGTCACAACCCTGTACTTTGATATCAAGTGGAGGCTCAGATGTGCAGAAATGTAGAAGTAATGCACCTAGGTAGGTGGTGTGATCACAGAACAACTGCAATACAGCAGGGCAGTAAACAGTCAGTTACAGCAAGTACACAATATAGCAGGGCAGCATGACACAGTCTCAGCAAGGCTACAATGTAGCAGGGCAGCATGACACAGTCTCAGCAAGGCTACAATATAGCAGGGCAGCATGACACAGTCTCAGCAAGGCTACAATGTAGCAGGGCAGCATGACACAGTCTCAGCAAGGCTACAATGTAGCAGGGCAGCATGACACAGTCTCAGCAAGGCTACAATGTAGCAGGGCAGCATGACACAGTCTCAGCAAGGCTACAATGTAGCAGGGCAGCATGACACAGTCTCAGCAAGGCTACAATATAGCAGGGCAGCATGACACAGTCTCAGCAAGGCTACAATGTAGCAGGGCAGCATGACACAGTCTCAGCAAGGCTACAATGTAGCAGGGCAGCATGACACAGTCTCAGCAAGGCTACAATGTAGCAGGGCAGCATGACACAGTCTCAGCAAGGCTACAATGTAGCAGGCTGCAGTACAGTTGGAGAATGCACAGAAAGCCGCAGATGAGATACAGACAATAGACAACAACAATCCAATGTCAAAAGCTGACAGAAGTGCTACTGACTGCAGCCAGGAGCAGCCCATCAGTAGGATGTAGTCCAGAGAATAGTGTTTGAAAGGAATAAGACAGTTCTCACGCTAAGTACTTGTTAATGTGTATGCAGTCTAGCAGTGTGTTGTGTATTCTGCAAAACTGCTGAGATAAGTATAACACTTTCCATGTGTTCTTGGACTGTTTTACAATCTGGTAGTAGAATTCAAACCAGGTTGTGAGATTCTGACTTTGAGTGGTCAAGATTTTTTTTTTAACTGGGTCATTTAAACAATGTTCATCAGGTACACTGTCAGATGATTTATGTAAAAAATGAGCTTGGTATTGCAAACCCCAACATTTGAAATGGTTACCATTTTAAAAGGAGCAGCTACAGGACTTATAATTATGTTTGTAAGGTCTCATATGTATGAATTTGTCTGCCAGTCCGTCCATCTTTCTGTCTGATATACATGAACCATAACACTGTCAGCATCACTTATAGATGTCTCTGGCAGTATAGATAGCACACCTGCCTTTGGTGCTGGAAGAATAAAAGCCTGTTGGTTATATTTCCACACCAGATATTGGCATTAATTTTTTTAGGACTGACACTGCAGTGCAGCACAAATCGAGTGTCATTTGTGTTTCTGTTATTGTGTAAATAATGCCCTTCTAGAGATGTAGAGGCCTGACACTGCACTTTTTTACACAATTATTAGCACCCTGTTAACCATTATTGCTTGTATATAGTCCATTATGTAAGATCTAACTGCAGTCCTTTCTTTAAGTGCCTGGTGCTGGAATGCATTATTACATAACTATCCCTCTTAGTTATAACAGAGTTGACTGTACCTGTTCTGTAGTTCAGATTAATTATTCAGTGTGATGGTACATCTTTGTATATAGAGTAAGGGGCCTTTGGAAAAAAGAGATACATGTTTGCATAAATATGTCCAAAAGAAATTAGATAATTCGATTTCCTTAGATTTATCAGGTATGGACAATATAGCAGTCAAAATGTAACCTTATGGAATACCTACCTTTTCAAGGGCAAATGAAGTGCATTTATCCATCAGATAATCAACTTGGTATAAGAAAGACCAGACTAGGAACCACAAGAAAATACAAGTTATGGCTAAGGAAAATTTGGGATTATTCACCTACTTTGAAGGACATATAGAATGAGACAATAATAGACACTCTTAAACCTAATTATACTTCACCTCAGTCCAGGTCTACGTCAGCTCAGACATATAAAGGAATAAAGCCTTTACTATGAGCCAGATGACTTATATTTGATTAATGGTCTGAGCAATGGGGGAGTTGGTACAGGAATAGCAGAAGAGTTATAAGGCAATACTTGTTTTCCTCTCTTTCAAGGTATGGAGTTAAAGGGAATGTGATGGGAACATACCTTTGGCAGTGATTCTAAAGAAGACATATGAGAAAGGCATGAGCCAGTTGCAGAGTGGGTTGAGCATTACAAGTGACATGTAACTCTATGCAGAAGGATGGCTCCTTCACCATATGTAGATATATATATATATATATATATATATATATATATATATATACATAAATATGTATATAAGTGTGTGTGTGTGTGTGTGTGTGTGTGTGTGTGTGTGTATATATATATATATATATATATATATATATATATATATATATATATATATATATATATATATATATATATATATATATATATACATTCTATATATATATATATATATATATATATATATATATATATATATACACACACACACACACATATATATATATATATATATATATATATATATATATATATATATATATATGTGTGTGTGTGTGTGTGTCTACTTCCAAAACCTGAACGCTAACTTACCTGACTTCCAAAATGCTGAGACGAAAAGGCTGACAACCGCACAACACCGATGTCCTGAAATGCCAACTCTCGACTCCAGGTAAGTAACCACTTGGACATCCTGACAAAAAAGTAAAATCAAAGGAAAGCAAACCCACCCAACTAAATATACCAACTCCGAGATCACACTACTGTGGGGGATAGGGGCAAAGTTTAACCGGATGGCCAAGCAGTTACTTACCTGGAGTGGAAAGTTGGTGTTCCAGAAGTTGGTGTTGTGCGGTCATCAGCCTTTTCATCTCAGCGTTTTGGAAGTCTGGTAAGTGAGCATTCAGGTTTCTGAAGGGGACCCGTGTGTGTGTGTGTGTGTGTGTGTGTGTGTGTGTGTGTGTGTGTGTGTGTGTGTGTATGTATATATATATATATATATATATATATATATATATCAATCATGTGCCCATCCCTGGGGCATCATTCCTCATATAAGGAGAATAAGATGCACCTGTTCAAACCCCAGGTCAGTGACTGCTGTACTGTAGATTGCTCCCACTTCACTCTTGTCCTGGAGGACTCTGTGTCCAAGGGGTAATTCAGGCACAGGGAAGTGTGGAATCTGGAGACAGACAAAGGTGGTCATAGCAAGGGCGAACTGTCAAGGATGCATGACAACCTACTCCACTTAAGAGCTTCAACAAATCAAAGTCTCTGGGTGCTGTCAGCTGTAAAGTTGTACCAGCTGACATACTGGAAGCTAAAAGCAAAAGTAATATAAATGTCCATTTAGTCTGCACAAACAGAAAAAAAGGGATTAAGAGCAGTTGAGATGTCAGCTATTTTCTGTGGCTGAGATGTTTTCCCTTCTGTTATTTGCATCTGGCAGAAGGAAATTATTGAAAAACGTGTTACATTGTCACTTCAATGACATGTCATATCTGTATTGTTTGCATACTACAGGATACAGATGAAGGTCAAAAGAGCTTTAA
>NC_056747.1:967439091-967586591 GCF_019279795.1 Protopterus annectens
TTGGCAAGGTCTAGATAGACTGTGTGGACCACCTTACCCTTGTCCATGGCTCTGGAGACTGATTCGAAAATGTCAGTCAGGTTCAGGAGACAAGATCAGCCCTTCACGAACCCAAACTGGGTGGGGTCCAGTTATTCACTGGTATCTTCTTGTTCTTTTGTTGTAAGAGTTTGGGACATTTTATTTGTTGTTGCAGCTGGGTGGGGTCCAGTGTTTGAAGGTTGCCAATGTCTTTGTTTATAAGTTCCATGATAATACACTCCATGGCCTTGCAGATAAGGCTCGTCAGACTGATGGGACGGTAGTTCCCCAGATCCAAGTTGGATCCCCCCTTGTGGAGTGGGATAACTGTAGCTCTCCGCCACTCAGTGGGCACGAAACCTGAGGTGAGGCTATGATTAAACATGACACTTAGGTGAGGTGCCAGTTCATATTGTGGTTCATGTAGTACACAGCTCGGGATGTCATCTGGTCCCATGGATGCTGTATTCTTAGCTTTGAAGAGTGCATTTTTTACCTGTGTGGACATTATTACCAGAATTTGGCAATCTTCTGGTATTAAGATGGGCCATTTAGGGGGTGAGAGGGGGGTGACGTTGGCACTGAATCAATCTGCCAGGATATTGGCAATATCCTTGGGATCAGTATATTTAATGCCATTCTGTTTTAGCTCAGAGCAGATCTGAGCATTGCCATTTAGATTATTGACATAGTTATAGAATGCCTTGTGGTTGTCTTTGGAATCTTTGGCAATTTTATTTTCGTAACTATCTTTGGAAGATTTTATGAGGGATCTCAGTTTCTTACTGAGGCTGGTAAGGGAGTTTTTTGCATCCTAGGATTTTCCTCTTTTCTGCAACAGTTTCTTCCTTTTGATGTAAAGTTTGTTTATGGCAGGGGACCACCAGATTGGCTTCCTTTTTTTGGATGAGAGCATCTTGGTTCTATTTGGGATGGCATGATTCATGCATGAGTGGATGTGCTCGTACAGTGTCTTAGTGTAGGATCAGCAGTTGAACTTTCAGTTCCCGTCTGTATGGGTGTCATGAAGTTTGTCACTTCTGACTTGAGTAGCATGAAGTTGGCTTTGGAGAAGTTTTTATGGAGATTTCCTTAAAACCCCCTTTCCTGGGGGGTGGGGGTGGGATGTGGATGTTAAGGGTGATTAGCTTATGGTCAGACCTGACTAACAAGGGGGTGACCATAGGTGTGGAGCATCAATTTCCCATGTTGGTAATGACCAGGTCTAGGATATTGGAGCCCCTGGTGGGACTATGGATTAGTTGATCCAGGGCGTTAGAATTTATGAATTCCAAGAACCGTTGGGCAAAGGTGGTACATGAGTAGTTTTCCCAGTTAATGGCAGGGTAGTTAAAATCACCCAATATTAGGGTGTTTAGTTCTATCTTAATATTTTCCAGTATGTTTAGAAAGGTGTAGTGAGAATCTCAGGGTATGTTGGGGGATCTGTAGCAAGCTACAGTTTAGATTGCAGTCTTACCTAGTGTTAGTTGCACCGTGAGAATTTCAGACGCATTGTGTTGGGCAACTAGCCTGGTGGTGTGAATATCCTTGGTGCATATTGACACTCCTCCACCTTTAGTGCTTCAGTCCTGGTTTGGTGGCCGAAAAGTGTGGTAAGAGTTGTAGCCTGGTATTGCAGGGGTGCTCTCTGGAGCCTTGAACCAGGTCTCAGTTACTGCACAGATATCGATGTTCTCCATTTTTATGAGTGCCTCGAGAGAGTGCATTCTGAGGTTTAGACTTCTAGCATTGAGTAGCATTACCTTCAGATTTTGCATGTTTGTACCTGTTACGGTGGTGGTTTTGTCCTTTGAACTTTGCCAAATTCACTAAGTAGTTTTTTAAGAAACTAAAATAATGAAATCTTGACTACAAAAGAAGCAATTTTATTAGATAAATGTTAATTTATCTAATAAAGGTAGATAGGTAATATGGGGTTATTTTTGCATAGTTATTTATTTCCTTTTATTGTGAAGCAGCCTTCATATATCAAAGATAGCACTGATTTTTTGAATAAAATTTCATCTTTAATTTGGAGTATGGATATGTATTGGTTCACAGCAGATGTTAAGAGCTTGTACACAAGTATAGAACATAAGTATGGCCTTAAAGCTATAATGCAATTATTAGTTAATAGCCCTTTGTCATTATATATTGTGGATCTTATAGATTTTTCTTTAGAAAAAAATTTTTTTAGTTTTGATGGACAATTATTTCGCCAATTAAGAGGAACAGCAATGGGTGCAGCATTTGCGCCCATGTATGCGAATGCAATGATGAATCTTTTTGAGGTGGAATTTTTGTATAGAATAAAGTTTTTTATTAAGCATGTTATTGGTTATTATCGTTATATAGATGATTTAATTTTTATTTGTCAGGGTGGTGAATCAGAAATATGTCAATTTAAGAATGATTTACAAATGAATCAATTTGGTTTAACGTTTGATGGTTTCCAAGTTGGAAATAAAGTTAATTTTTTAGATATAGTTTTAGAAGGAAATATAAATGGTAGGGTGGTGACAAAAATATTTCGAAAATTTGAAAATGAACTACATTTATTAGATGGTCAGAGCTGTCATCCTCCACATCTTCTTAATTCATTACCTTATGGTGAATTTTTAAGAATAAATAGACTATATAGAAATAATAATACAGTTAATGATGAATTAGATAAAGTAGCAAATATATATATTGGAAGGGGCTATGATGCTCAAGAAGTAATGTCTTCGCTAGATAGTATTAAAAACTATAATCAAGATGTTAACAAAATACAGAAGCGAAATGACAAAAAGAGAATATATACCTGTTTTAAAGGGGATGAATTGAAAAAAAATGTTATGGTTATAACTTATGATTTACTTTCTTCAGAGGTTAGTAATATGATAAAATATTATTGGAAATCATTATTTAAATATAGAGAATTAATATCAATTTTTCCTAAAAACATTACTTTTTCATATAGAAGAGGAAGAAATATAAAGGACATGTTGGTTCATGCAGGTTTTTCTACCCCGAAATTAAATGTGAATGTTAATGTTTGTGTTAAAACAAAGGGCACATACTCTTGTGGTAAATGTGTCTCTTGTAAGTATGTCTGTAGGAGTTTCCAGTATATTAATGGTAAACAATTTTATGCTATGGGACTCTATTCATGTAATACAGAGAGAGTAATATATGCATTGAAGTGCCCTTGCAATATGTTTTATGTGGGAGAAAGTAAACAGGCTTTCAAAATGCGATTACAGGAACATCTGAGGGACATAAAACATAATAAAGTAGAAAGCCCTGTTGCCACACATTTTAAAAAGTTTCATAATGGTGATGCTAAGGGCTTATTAGCCACAGTTTTAGAGAGTTTAAGTATTTATGAAAGTGAAGCAAAAACAAAACAAAGATTGCTGTATAAGGAGACTGTTTTTATATTAAAGTATGACACTTTGGAGCCAAGAGGCATGAATTTAGAATGTAATTGGAGAGTTTTTAATAATTAATTGCTTAATTGATAATTGAATGATTTAATTATTCTATCAATGATGTGTATAAAAATGTTTGTCAGTTTTCTGAAGTTATTCTCCTTGAAGGCGAAGGCCGAGGCGCTAGGGACCTGTGTGCAATAAAACTTTTTGGTGCTGGATCCATGGTCGTTTATTTCATATCATTGGTTTTCTTTGTTGGTTGTTTTAAAGAATCTCAGGGTATGTTGGGGGATCTGTAGCAAGCTACAGTTTAGATTTCAGTCTTACCTAGTGTTAGTTGCACCGTGAGAATTTCAGACGCATTGTGTTGGGCAACTAGCCTGGTGGTGTGAATATCCTTGGTGCATATTGACACTCCTCCACCTTTAGTGCTTCGGTCCTGGTTTGGTGGCCGAAAGGTGTGGTAAGAGTTGTAGCCTGGTATTGCAGGGGTGCTCTCTGGAGCCTTGAACCAGGTCTCAGTTACTGCACAGATATCGATGTTCTCCATTTTTAGGAGTGCCTCGAGAGAGTGCATTCTGAGGTTTAGACTTCTAGCATTGAGTAGCATTACCTTCAGATTTTGCATGTTTGTACCTGTTACGGTGGTGGTTTTGTCCTTTGAACTTTGCCTAATTCACTAAGTAGTTTTTTAAGAAACTAAAATAATGAAATCTTGACTACAAAAGAAGCAATTTTATTAGAAACACTTGTTTTCTGGTTGGTTGATTATATACTTAGGTTGATCACAGGGATGACAGCTTTATTTATTATATCTGATAACTGGGCAGGTAGGCTGTTTCTCAAATTCTTTTCATCCATGACCTGAGCCCATAAGGCAACAGTTGTAGTGACAGTGCAAACAGATCAGTGGAGCAAACAGAAAGATATTTAAGAACTTCTAAAATGATAAACAAATGCCAATTAAAAAAGTTGCAACCACATACCAGTTAAAACAAATTACAGAACATATACAGATATGTAGTTATTCACAGTCTCAGAGTTTGGTTTCCAAGATGACAATTGCAACATAGACTATACAAATAGAATATCAAACCATTCTGGCCAGGATATTTACAAAACGTTTGTATATGAAGCTATTTTGCATCATATGGTAGCAGATAGAGAGGAACTGGTAAATTGTATTTATTTGCACATTATACCATCATGTAAACAGGGCTTTAAGAGAGACTTTATCTACTATTATGACTACTACCCCAGGGCTTAGTTTCCTCTCACTTGATGTGCTTAGACTACCAGTTTTTCTTGAAATAAGAGCATGCCACTTATTTGAACAAGCTCTCCTTTGGTATATTTTAAAACTGTTTTCTATGCCTTCTTTCATATGGGTTATGATTTCATACTGCTAGGCACAATTTAGAAAATGGTCTTTTAGCTTTGAATCTGGGCCTAAATAGTGATTTAGCATTAATGGTATTATCTCTCTGGGAGTAACTTTGTTGTCTGCTTTGTAGTTTGGACCTCAGTGGTGGGGCAGTGTACTTTTTTGTATTTCCACTGCCTATGGAGTGAATCACCACTGCCAATGTTCCCATCCTCATTCTGAATATGTTTCAGATAGAGGTGATTTACTTACCCAATCATATCTGAAAGTAGTGAAGCACACTAAACAGTAAACAAAGTAAAACTCTGCCACGACAACTTGCCAAAGTATAAAACAACAAAGCATTTATTGAACTAAAATTTGAAGCGCTTTTCGTTTGCCTGATAAGCAAACTTCTTCAGAAACAATATAGTTAATTTGAAATACATATAAATAGAATCAGGTGAGCATTTTAACCAATCCTGTTACAACATAGCTCACACCTTACTTTTCTTAAAGGCAAACAGTTAAAAAGTAAATGCTATTGTAGAAAATGTGTATCATTCTACTAAAGTTAAGAATATTGAACATAAATATAAAAATAAAACAATCAACCAACTACCTCATAAATATAACATATACAAATTACAACTCAATTACTAGCCATAACGCTTTGTCAAATAGATGTTACTTAAAAGACCATGTAGCTTACAGCACAAAACAACAATTTATCCCTTATTATACATACACAGACAATATGTGCATGCTGGACACTGAGAATGTATAACATCTACTCAATCATCTCTGCAGACTTTTTAATTTCAAAATGCTACTAATAGAACAGGTTTCATTTAAACCTGGAAAATTATATGCGTTCAGCTTAATTTGCCAAGCTGCCCAAGATCCAATACCTACATTTCTTTAATCTGAATAAGGAGAAAGAAAGAAGAAGGAAAAAAAAAAAAAAAAAAAAAACGGGGACAAATGCTTACTATAGTATACGTTGGTTACGCTATTTTTTGGAGTTGGTTCTGTGTTCTGCCTCTGGTTTTCGCTGTTTTACTATTTTCAGTATTGAATGTAATGCATTTTTTGGCATATATTTGTCTAAAGACGTCACACAACATGAGAAACCTCAGAGATTCATAATTAAAAGATCAGTGGCCTCAAAAAAATCTTAATTATTAGGAGAGAATGGCAGCCACTGTATCCACTCTCTTACAGAATTCTCCATAGAGATCTATGTCTAGACTTGCAAGCCATGAAAGATTCTTTATCTCCTCTTCCTTCGCAGAACTAATGGTACCTGAAATACTCAGTTAAGGGAATTAAACCTTTATCACCAAATAAATAAGACATGTTGGTATGATAGGTTCATATCTCAATGTATCCCTCAGTTCTGAAACAAATTTCCGTTATTTGTCAAGCAGAGTCAAGGAAAAACTAGATAACTGGATGAGCAGCATCGAATTCTCCCCCACTCTCTTTTGTCTTGCCCTCCTTGAGGCTAGAGGGAACTAACGAATAAGGTTTTTTAGCTAGGCTTGTAATGCTCTGCAGAATGAGTGCCTATTACTTACCTATGAACCTAAATATCCTTCCCATGGTTTCCTTTGTTTAATATTTGAGTCTCCAAGCAAGAGGCAGATGGTACACATCTATGTCAGTGTCATGGGTCCTCAGTTACACAAATATCATGACAATATAGCTTACTTTCACTAACATCCTCCAGTTCTTCTTGCTGCTGCAGTACTTTACCAGAAAAGACTCCTTCTTTAAATTTAGGAACTTGCATATCTACAGAAGCTTTACTAAGATTCCTTAATTGTAGGTTACACAGTTGTAAGTAGTATTGTGTAAAATGGTGCTGGTACTTTATATTGTAGTAACAGAGCTGATTAGTGCTTGTTCCTGCAAAGCAGCACAGGCTTGCACTGTTTTGCACATACACATTGGCATGAACCATGCACCTCTAGGTAAACAAAGCACATGAGTTCATAAATTCAAATGCCATGGAACAGCTAGTCACTGTTCCCACGAGAGGAGAAAATATACTAGATCTCATTATCACAAACATGGGGACAAAATGCTCCACACCGGAAGTATATCCCTCATTGGTGAGATCTGATCATAAACTAATCTCACTGGAAATCCACATCCCGCCCCACCCCAAACAAAAAAGACCACAGTGAAGAACTTCTCTAAAGCAAACTTCACACTACTCAAGACTGGTGTGGTATCCTTCAAGGCCCCTGAGCCAGTGGAAACCACAACCCAAGCTGCGGAAGCCCTTACAAATGGCTTCTATGAACACCTCCAGGACTGCATGGATCAGGCAATCCCAAATAAAACCAAGACTCTTTCCACAAAGGGCAAACGTCCAGTCTGGTGGACCCCAGCCATTAACAAACTTTACAATAAGAGGAGAAAGCTATTACATGATAGAACAAAATCCATAAAAGGGAAGTCACCCCTGATCATTATTAGTAAAAAATACGAGCACTCATAAAATCAACTAAGGCCAATTTTGAGAGAAAAATTGCCATGGATTCAAAGGACAATCATAAGGCCTTTTTCAGCTATGTTAGGAACCTGGGTGGAAACTCCCAGATATGCTCAGAATTAGTCCAAAATGATACAAAATTCACTGAACCCACAGTCATTGCCAACATACTGGCAGACAGGTTCAGTGCAAACTTCACCCCCCCCCTAAAGGAGAGATAACTATCCCAGCAGAGTGTAGCCTGCCAGACATCTCAAATGCGCAGGTGAAAGCTGCTCTCTCTAAAGCTAAAAACACAGCATCAATGGGACCTGATGGTGTCCCCAGCTGTGTGCTACACGAGCTAAATGAGGAATTAAACCCGCACATAAGACAGCTGTTTAATCTCAGCCTTACCACAGGATACGTGCCCAAGGAATGGCGTACGGCAACTGTGGTCCCACTCCACAAAGGCGGTGCCTCTACGGACCCTGGTAATTACCGCCCCATAAGCTTAACAAGTCTAGTCTGCAAAGCTATGGAGAGGATCATAATGGAGCTCATAAACAAAGATATAGGGGACTTGCAGACATTGGACCCGACCCAGTCTGGCTTTGTCAAGGGCAGATCATGCCTTTTGAACTTGGTCGACTTCTTCAAAACAGTCACCAAGGCCATTGATGAGGGAAAGGCAGTCCATACAGCCTACCTTGACCTTGCAAAGGCTTTCGACACAATACCCCACTCGGGTATTGTAGAAAAACTTACCAGCTTAAATGTAAACCCATATGTCACAAGATGGGTTGCAAACTGGCTTAAGGACAGAACCCACAGGGTTAGAGTTGCTGGTGCTATGTCAGACTCCAAGCCGGTCACAAGTGGTGTCCCACAGGGTTCGGTCCTTGGCCCCCTATTGTTCGGCATCTACTTCTCAGAAGTACAGGCCAACATGGGAGGACTTTGGCTGACAAAGTTTGCAGACGACTGCAAACTGGGTGCCATAGTGGAAAGTGCATCGGACATGGATATCCTTCAGAAGGGACTCACGGAAACAGATAGCTGGTGCCAGAGCCATGGCCTGAAGTTAAACGCCAAAAAATGTATAGTCATACCCTTCGGGAAAAACAAGGTAACCCCAAGCTACCATATAGGTGGCAATCCACTAAGCACAGAAGAGGTTATCAGGGACCAGGGGACCTGGGTTGACAGTGGCCTTTCTTTTGACACTCACGTTGCTAAAGTGGTTAGAAAGACCTTCTACATTGCCCACCTGATCATGAAGGGATTCACATCCAGATCTAGTGAGGTCATTGTTCCCCTGTACTCTTCACTTATCAGACCAATGATCGAGTACAATGCCCCATTCGGGATGTATCTCACCTGACATCTGCAGCAATTGGAGAGACCCCAAAAGTTCCTCACCAAAAGGATAAAGGGACTCCAAAATCTGTCATATGCTGCCAGATTGAAGAAACTCCAGCTCTATTCAGTCGCATACCATCTGCTCAGAGGTGACATGTGCCTGACATACAAGGCCATGTCCAACCCGGAATTAATGGACATGCTCCACCTCATAAATCCAAATCCACCAAAACCACTAGAGCAAGCGACTTAAACCTTAGCACGGATATAAATAGGACATGCTGGAGGGATAGATTTATCACTCAGAGACTCCCTATGCTGTGGAATAAAATCCCGGTCCTTGTGAGGCAGAGCACCTCGCTGGCTCTGTTCAAGAGAAATCTTGACCTGTGGATGGGAGATCATAGGTTTACCCCGGGAATCATCTCTGTGTCACTGCTGGACAGAGGCACAACAAACTAATGGGTACAGTATTTTTTCATATAAGGGGTGGCGTAAGCCACAAAACTTTGGGCTAGGCTTATAAATGCCTTAGGGCAGATAGCCTAGTATAAACCTATGAACCTATGAACCTATGACCTGTATGCTAATGCACAGGGCACATGTAAACCTGTAGCACTGTAATGCAGACTGCTACATTCATGTTGTTGCACAATGGAGCAGGGCTATAGTTATGTCTTAATGCTGTGCTGCAGCACTACTTTTCAGGAGACAAATGTACATCTGTGTGTATGAAGGTTTCATTTTGTTCCATAAATGAGCTTGGTTAAGTTGCCTCAACAACTTCAGAAAGTAGGAATTCAGAACTCCAATTTTCTGTGCCACACAGCAGGACCCTCCTGTTTTTCCTGTGCAGGAACTTCAGGGAGTCCTTACTAGGCAGTTACACTCTGACATGAATCTTGATCAATCCCACTGGCATCATCCTCTTTGATGAGATGTACCAGCATTGCCACAGTGACCTGAAGTGACTTTGCCATCTTGCTTCATACGTGGGAGGCTGAGGTTCAGAAGAGAGACTCAGAAATGTATTGTAAGCATTTTTGCAGTACCATTGTCTTCTACTATCTTCACTGATTTACATGTATACTTAACAGTGCATACCTGGTTTCCACTGCCAGAGGAGCAACAACTAAACATCAGTGGGTGCTGCAAAAAGCAGAAGCAGCTCTTCAGACAGTGGGGTGTGTATGTGTTGTTTGGCAATCTAGTTCATATGTGTACTGGTATTATTCTCAAATATGTGTCTAATGATCCTGCCCCATTTTTGTCATCCTTCTGCAGGTCCATTTGTGGGGAAGGAAAAGGAGAATTAGCCAGTCACATGTCCTCAACCTCTGCCAGGCACACCATCTGCTGCTTGATCACCAGTGACAGTCAGGTCTGCCTGTTAGGTGGGGGCAATGACTCCTCTGCTACAAGTGACTTAGAGAAGTCACTATCAGCCACCATGTCTGTTTCTGCGGGGGATGGGAGGTGAAAGCTGTTCTCTTGATGGTAGATGGAGCATCTCCCAGCATGACATGTGGAAGCTGGTCACTGCTGAAGTACACTGGCAGTCTGTAACCCACAATGGAAGCAACAAATACCTTTAGATCATCTGCTCAAGTCACATGGCTGTCAGGCTGCAGCCATCAGCCCTTCTGAGGAGCAGCTGGCCCACACCAACAGCCACCCAGCTGAGTGTTGTCTGGATTATTGTCTTCAGGTTGGCCTGGTAGCCAACCTTTCCTGTACCCCACATTATTCCCATCCTGGCATGCTCCCTTGACCCATTCTTAAGTGTCATTCCCCATTCCTTGTTTATTGCCCAACTCTTCCCATCACTAATAAAACACCCTCTGCCTGCATATGTCTATCTACTGTCCGCCCCATATGTTATGTGCAATTCTCCCTCATCTATTTATGTCACTGTTCTGTATTTCTCTGTTTGTCTGTCTGTCTGCCTCTGCTTCTTGCTCTTCTCTGGTATTCCATCCCTAGCCATCCCTCAGTACTCTCCCCTCCTACTCTTATTTTGTAAGACTTATAAAAGGGGCTCTTTCACCCCTAAAAGAAATGTACCCATCCTTCCTCTCACCTTTCATACCTTATGTTTACCCCTCTGTGCTTATCTTAGCTTACTGCTCTCTCCTTTCCAACTTTCCTATCTACCCCATTTCCTCCCCATTTATATACTGAACAGGGATGCCACCATGCTGTATACAACCCACGGTAGTCCTTCTGTTAGCTGCTTTGCTCAGCTTTGCTGATTTCCTGTTTTGTCTGGGTGCTAGCTGCAGCTACACATAACTACATAACACATGCGAATGCACATTGACCAGGCCACATTAGCTTTCTTAAACTGCAGCATCTGTCAGGCTATACACACTACTCCAACATACGCGCCATACTGCAACCTTGCTCTTTCTGTTCCATTCCTTTTGCAACTCTTTTTCCATATGCAGTCCACTGTTTGGTATACAGGTGATATCCATTGCCTAATACATGCTTGTTTAGCTCTGTGACACTTTCTACAGTGAACTCCTCAAATATTAGCCATGCAGTACTTATTTGTGAATCCCAGCTTAAGAAGCAAACCACTTAAATCTACATAAAATTATACATAGGACTTAATTGAATGGAATGCCTTTGACTTAAGTTCTAGGGAACAGCTTGTGAAACAAATTTAATAGCGTGCACGGAAAAGATGGTTAACCAGCTGCAGACCACACAACCTCTTTCTCTAATGACCTTGGCTCCTATTCATAAATATTTGGCTTCTCTGTGGCTGTGTCCTGTACCTCTTTTGAACTGCTGTGCTGAATAAAAAGAAAGTTGTTAACCAATGAAGAGTGAAAAAAGACACACAGATTCAATCAAAATTCTTCTGCAGCAATGAGGTAATGTAAAACTCTTTAAAGTTCAAGAAAGATGGTTCATATACTTAAAAAAATCCTCTTTTATTAAACCTTGCAGTCTATGTTTATGTCTGCTACTTGTAGTATTTTGTATATATTTATGGAGCTTTTAACAATTTACAGTTATTAAGAGTATAGTCCATCATGGTTTTTAAAGTTACAAATATAATTTTACTTGGTAGCTTTACCATTACTTATGTTATCACCAATGGTAAGGCTGAGCAGAAGGAACAGTGTTCATTACATTCAGCTGAAGCACCCTTCATTCATTAGGTACCACCTCCATGCAGGTGAGATCTGGGAGCCAGATTTGGGGTGACACTAGAATTTAATTTGGACATTTAATCTGAAATCCTAAACAACCGCACTATGAAAAATAGCAACACCAGAACCTAAATCAACTTGTACAAGTGAAGGCACAGATTAATGGATGCATGGATGGATGTTTGGATGGAGAACTAGCAAGTACTAATGCATCACATATGTTGTCTGGCATCACTTAATGACCAGTGGATGCAGGTTAGTATGTGTCAAGGGAAATAAGGTTACAAAACCCAGTTACAGAAACCTTAGGCCATGAAGGGAAATAAGGTTACAAAACCCAGTTACAGAAACCTTAGGCCTTGAAGGGAAATAAGGTTACAAAACCCAGTTACAGAAACCTTAGGCCTTGAAGGGAAATAAGGTTACAAAACCCAGTTACAGAAACCTTAGGCCTTGAAGGGAAATAAGGTTAGAAAACCCAGTTACAGAAACCTTAGGCCTCGAAGGGAAATAAGGTTACAAAACCCAGTTACAGACACCCTGGGCCTTGAAGGGAAATAAAGTTACAAAACCCAGTTATAGAAACTTTAGGCCTTGAAGGGAAATAAGGTAACAAAACCCAGTTACAGAAACCTTAGGCCTTTAAGGGAAATAAGGTTACAAAACCCAGTTACAGAAACCTTAAGGGGGCTTCACTGCAGGGGACAGTCTTTATTGCTCGTTGATGACCATGGATGGACATGATTTCAGAATACTTTATCACCCTTAGGCAAGTGTTGACATTATGGTTAAAGTGTATCTCATTTACATCACTTTTTTCTGGTTACTGTTACTTCTGGTAGAATAATTTCAGAGTTACAGTCTCTGATTTGTTAACCACATTACTTGTTATTCCACACTGCAGTACAAGGAGCTGCATGGCTAATCAGGTGTAACACCAACAGTGCCTGCAAAGGAGCTCATAGTTAAAGAGAATCATAGTGCTAATGGAAGAAGGAGCATTGGACTGCTGCTCAGCTGTATCAGTGCTACAGCAGGGTGCATGACTGATGTGACATGCATCACAAAAAGAACAGGCTAACATATCTAGTTCAATACTGACTCATGCCCACCCAGTGTAACAATGTAGCATCACATAGCTGCATGTCGTGCTTATCAAGCACAAGAGGGGCAGCAGAGCAACCACCACAGACCACTGTGGATGTGAGGAGCAAACTATGCTTGTTATAAAAATTGTGAGAAAATGGAGCAGATAGGAAAGAAGGAAAAGGGAATCGGCAACCAAATAAAAGCAGTCAAGGGTGGTCATAAAGTATGAAACATGGAGAAAAGGAAGGGAAAGAGACCCTTTTTAATATATAGATGTGGATGAGACTGACAGAGAAGAACTAGTAACAGTGGCAGTCGCAAAAACACAGGCTTAGATACTTACGGGTGGTGTACCCACAAAAAGGATGGATGGGTGTAAACCCATAGAAGATGGACAAGAAGATGGACAAGTGGTGATGGGGAGAGGTCAACAACAAGCAAGGAAAAAAGGAATGACACATAAGGGGGGGAGAGCACTTGGATGGGAATAGCATAGTTTTTTTGCATTGTTGAGTGTCAAGCCTGCCCAGAGACTAATAGACCCAAACATCTCTGGCCTGCATGGCTAATTTTTTGAGCCAGTTACTTCCTCACTGACCTGATGGGTGGGGCCTGCCATTTGTTTTATGATAAGCCATGTCAGAAAGCACTCCACATTACTAAGGTGGGCATCCAGTTTACGTCACACTTTGGCAGCCACCAGCCTCTGAAAGTAATACTGGAAGACCAGGGAAGACTACTCCGGGCCAATTTCAGAAGAGGAGATTTCACCCCCGAAGAAGTAGCCATCAATGCCACCAGCAACCTCTCCAGGTCACCTCCTGCAAAGGAATAATAGTCCTTTGCTGAGAGAAACCTGGCAGACACTGTCTGCCCAGTGTCAGAGGCATCTGCTGGCACAGATTAAGGAGAGTGTGGCCTCATCTCCTACTATTCCTCAACTAAATAAACAGAAGGTTGAAAGATGATTACACATATATGCTAAATGATATGTTTAATTGGACTGGCACAGATGTCTTACACATCAGTGCCAGGAAAGTTGCTCTTGCTTCTGCAACATCCAACCACATTAAACCTCCTCTACCACTGGAAACAAAGTATGTGAAACAGTTAAGATAGCAGAAAATAACAGTACTGAAAAAATGCATAACCTAAATGTAGCACTGTAACATGACACTGCTGCATGTCACTAGCGCTGCACTATGGTACTAGGAATGGATATAGTGATGTAGGTATGAACATTCTGCAGCCATGAGCATACTGGTCACATGCTTTGCGGCCACTGGTCACTGTGACATATTTGGCTACTACCAGCATGCCTAGGTAGCATAGATAAAAGCAGTGATCAGGAAGAGGATTTAGTTATGGAGTGGCAAAGGAGTTTTAGGGTTAGAGAGCAGCAGGAGAATTTTTAGAGTTAAGGACTAGGAAGGGAGACTTCAACTACCCCTTTGTTAACTAAGAAACTTATACATTCTCAAACATATATGCCCAGAAGTTTCTGGACTTCATAAATACAAATACTCTAGACAAATTTATCCATCCCCAGCAAGGGGCAATAAAATCCTGGACTTGGTCCTGACCGGTATGGGTCAGCTTTTTTTCCCAACAAATTGTAACTTCTTCCCAGGTCAAATCAGACCACAAATCAATCACATTTACCTTAAAAGTGAAGCTAGACAAATCTTCCAATACCATGGTATTCAGACATTATACCAAGAATAAACTATTAAAACTGAGTGATAAATTGGCTAAATTCAAAAGCCTCTTCTGTCTTGATGACCTCACTGTTTATGTGGAATCCTTTAGTGTCAAATTCTACTCACATGTAAATAGCTGCTTAGAGGTATCTGTCCAGATGCCAAAGTTAAAAATAACCACTATAGTGGTATCCTGATATCAACAGGCTTTGTAATAAAAGAAAAAATCATTCCACGTAAAAGTAAATTTAACTCTCAAGATGCCAATAACACAGTTGCTAAATTTAACAAGGAGCTGCTGTTTATTGTTGTGTAAGCTCTCTGTGGGAGGAAGTGATATAAAAGCTTATTTTAGACTAGAAATACATTACACTACCATGTCAGAGTTAAGTCACTTGAATAGTTGTTTGAAATGCATGCTGAAGTATTTCAAGGACTACAATCACTGCATAGTATTACAAGCTGCCAAGTGAACCCAAAGCTTACACCCAAATTTTGTTTCCTGCCATTTATAGCAAAAGAATTCATAAACAGTTGAAAAGATTAGAGAACATTAGAATAGTCTGTCCCATAAAACAAGGTGAGTGAACTGTCAGCTAATGTAACCAGTTCAGTGAAGCACAGTGAGTGGATATCCACAGTTGTAGTAATTGAAAGGGACAATTGTGTTTGTTTGAATGCATGGTAAAAATAAGTTAACTATGTATGAAACCGTAGACAGTAAACAGAGGTGCGGGAAGATGTTGAAGGCTGGGGGATGGGGTGGAGGTCCAGAGGGGCATTCAGTGACCTGCAAAGGGCATTTTAACCATTTTTTTTTTACACTGTGAGAAAATAACGATATACATGATAGGGATTGTATTTACTATCAGCCAGAGCTGAATTAAGAATAATGCCACAGATATTTCATCAGAATTCTAAATGAAGATATTGCTTTTCTTCACCGCATTCCAAATGTGAATGAGATGCATGCTCAATGCCTGGCCTTTGAGTATGCCATTCAGACACATGCTCTGTCTGCTAGGAACCTGGATGATTACAAGAAAGTAGAAGGGAGGGATGGATTAACAGGTAACATTAATAAAATGCACCGGCTTCTATTTGGTATTCGGACACTGCAGTACTCAGTCCGCTTACAGGTGACAACAATTGTAATTGTTGTATAGCATGGACTTTATGACTTCAGTCAGTTTTGGCTATAGTCCTTACAGCCCACTATAGACTTTGTAAGCAAAAACTTTTCCAGTGTCCTAAGCCTGCTTGTTTTTTTGTCATGGAATTGCTACTTGCTCTACAGTTTAGTAAGTTAGTGCCCTGTTTGGTCAAGGATAAGTGGTTGTGTTGCAGCCTGCAGAATTTGGATTTGGGTAATCCCTCTAGCATTTGCTATACATGTCATCATGGGGGATCTCTGCCTTGCTAAATGCTAGCATTAGCGTATCCAGTTATGAGCAAATTTACAAATATGAGATGATGTCAAGGATGAGGGGATAAATGTTCGTTAACAGGAATAGCATAATTTTAGTGTCATTTTCTCTCCTTTTTATTGCTTGATAGTTGCTGAGCATCAGCTGTGAGCCTAATTTTTGTTAGAAAGGGTAGGAGTCATGTAATTAGTAATTTTATCATAAGATGTTCACAAACAAACACAAATGCATGTGCGCACAGCTTTAGACAGTTAAGAGGAGGAGGATCAATTCACCTATGGCATGTCTTTGGGATGTGCAAGGAAACTTGAGCAACTGACAAATGGCCATGCAGAAGTAGAATATGGAGACTCCTCAGGTAAGAAATGAACTAGAAAATCAAGCATTGTGAAGCAACAATACTAACTGCTGTGTCATAATCAAAAACTTGAAGGGAAGAAGAGAAGCTAACACTAAGCCCCTCCCAAACCCATACCTTTTAGCTCTGTACATTACTGCTTATTTTGTAAGTTAGAAGAGCATTTTTATTAATGGCCAGGCCAGGACCAGCCAGCAACAGGCCCTAGGCAGCTGCCTAAGTTCCCTTGTGCTGGATGCAAGTAGACTGTGCATTATTAAAAATCAGTATTGTTCCAGTACCCTAGCATTCTTCTAACTATTACTAAAAGAAGAGTGGTGCAGGGAACTGTTGCAGTGACTGAGTGAAATGCACAGCATTTTTTGTACACATGAATGTTATCATTAAGCACAAGTACATATTCAAACATGAATGCTTCATAGTGCTCTCCCCACTCCCTGATCAAAGCAGGTACCAGAGAACAGGAGTGAATACACTAAAACCATATTGCACCCCACCATAAAAGGTGTAAGTTATGCCACAGCACTAAATTACACTGTTACACTTATACTGGAGTCCACCCCCCATAAAATGTATAAGCCATTAACTGACATTGCAGTACAGTATCTCTTTGACCACATCACACAGAGTGACATTTGGTTACCGGGATGCACTGCAAGAGTCTGTGTAGAACAGCTGGAAAACCTCACTTTCAGACATACCTCTCAACCTCTTAGAGCAAGGAATCTGGACAAAGCCATAAATAAAAGTGTGACAAAGGCACAAAAATAGGACATTTCTTTAAGTACTGCTCTTACAAACTTAGAAAGTTGATAGAATAACAGGTTTTGCATTAGCATGAATTTTCAGAAGGGTGTGAAGTCTGAAACTCAAGTCTGTCATTATTTTCTAATTTCAGTCTTTAATGATACCAATTTGCCAGAAAACTACACATTTGTGAAAAATGGACCAAAGATATGAATCAAAAATCTGGACATTCTGCAAAAATCTGTACAGACAGGCAGGCTGAAACAAGTCTCCATGCTATATCATGACATTCAGTCCCACAAATTTTAATTGACACCATTTCTGGCATTCTGTACCAAGTATTTGTGCCACATCAGAACAGCCAGTTCCAGAGGATCAACCCCACTAGTGTCAGAGGTCAGCACCAGGCCTGTGTACTGCATCATGACACTAGTGGGGTTGACCTCTGACACTAGTGGGGTTGATCCTCTAGTGCCAGAGGTCAGCACCAAGCCTGTGTACTGCATCATGACAATTAGTCCCATATGTCCAGTCTCACAAATAACAATATGTAACACTAGCAAACGCCTGTACCACAATATGGAAGGTGGTCCACAAAGTAAGATTAACCCTTTGCACTCAGGTAAGCTAGTTCAGCATGTACAGTATACTCTAGCAATCTACCCATGGCCAGAGTAACAGCATTAATACATCTAAGTCCATCATAAAGAATTCATTTGAATTCAAGAACTCTAAGACATACTTATTAAAACTATATGATGATCTGTCAAAATTCAGATTCATAATTCCCAGCCCCTGTATAGCCTTAGCTGTCACTTGTGTTAATAAGTTGTACTCCAGTCTAAGAAACAGTCAAGCAGTCACAATCAGTAACAAATATAGTAGGGAATAATAAAATAAATCATCTTGGTGGAATGAAACATTAATAAGCTATATAATAAAATAAAAAAGTGAATTAAGGCCTTTAACAAATCAAAATCTACCCACATTAAAGACAATTCCCAGCATTCAATAACACCTCCACCAAGTGTACACCATTCTGAGTGAACAGACAACACAGGCATAACTCACATCTTCTTTCTCCTAATTTTAATTTTCCGACTGATTTTCTTGCAGCTTTAAATATTAATAGGGATACATAAAGGTTATCACAAAGTGTAGATTACATGTACACTTAGTGTAATATTTCTGAGCATAAAAAATGTGGTAGAGATGTTCTTGAATATGTATCGTGTACACTTAGTGTACACGTAGTGTAGGTGTTATTAAATATGGCCCCATGTCAAAAATCTCCATAAAAATATGAAAGTTACCAAAAGGAAGATCATAGCCGCAGTGGTGCAGCAGTAGCATTGCCGCCTCACAGCAAGAGGTTCTCCTGTTCGATTCTCAGCTGGAGCACCTTCTGTGTGGAGTCTGCATGTCCTCCCCGCGGTCGGGTGGTGTTTGAAAGACATGTATCGAGCTGGCACTTCAGCACCGTAAAAATCTACTGCCAATCATTAGCGGACCGGAGTTCTGCTGTGGCGACCCCTAACCCAGAAAAGACAAAAGACGAAGAAAAAATAAAAGGAAGATCATAGTGGAATGCAAATTAAAATTAACATACACACTCAGACATAATCATAAATCTGTCTTTAACTGCATCAGATGATTAAGAAATAACACACAACAATGCATAAGGTATTACTCACTCTGACTTTAAAGATAATGGTGATATGTTTGTAGATAAATTTGTGCCAACTTCACACCAAAAAGCAAAGCCATAGCTTGAGGGGGGAGGGGGGGGGTAAGGTGAGAGATTGCCCTGGATGCAGGCTAGTAGGGAGTATAATCAGCCTGGCAGAAGATGTGCCAATTTTTCCCTGGAAGTCAGTGATGTAGGTGAATTTGCTGGACAGCTGAGCTTGTTAGTGGTATTTGCTGTCATTTAAGCTGTGATTGAGACTGCAAAAATTGAACTGAATCACTTACAGAGTGAGTGTAGTGTATGTTTGTTTGTGCATTAGGAACTGTACCATAAAACTAGTATACATCTTTGCTACAGCAACTGCGGTGGTGGTGCTGCGATAGTGTTGTCGCCTCACAGAAAGACGTTGTCCTGTTCGATTCTCAGCTAAAGCGTCTTCTGTGTGGAGACATGCGTGAATGGGCATACCTTCATTGAAGGTTGTGCGTCAGGGCTGGCAACCCGGTACGTAAAAAAAAATCTACTGCCAATCATTAGTGGACCGGAATTCCGCTGTGGCAACCCCTAACCGGGAAAAGCCGAAAGATACAACAACATCTTTGCTACAGCTTTTGAAAGGTGTCTCAGACAGATAAAGAGCTATTAAGTAGAAAGGCTCAGTATTGGGATTCCTTCGGTTCAGTATCTGCATGTTGGATCTCCAAACCACTAACCCAGACATATCACTAACTAAATTTCTGAATGACTGCAATTTGGGCTTTGCCAGTCACTCAGCATTTAAAACCAGCAAGGGTTAAACCATACCAGTAAATGATGCATTAGGAAATTAGCTTAAGTTAAATGCACAGAAGTGTAACATTGTCACTTTTAGTAAACAAAACATGGTAATAGCTTACTTTATAGATAATACCCCACTCCAAAATGAAATGGTCATCAGAGATTTATCGATACCCTTTTGGAGGACTTCTTATCTTTTGATCCCCGTGCAGCAACAGTAGTTAGGCAATTTTTCTGTCTGGAACAGTTAATAGGTATCTCATCCAAGTCAAAAGAAGGCATCTTTCTTCTATACTGTACCTTAATCAAACCAGTTCTAGAATATAATTCCCCTTTTCTATCATCTATCCAAACATGTCACATAGCTACAAAAATCCCAGAGGTTTTTAACTATAAGGGTTACCAGAGTGAAGACCCTCAGTTACCAAGACAGGATTAAAGCTCTGTCCCTGTACTCATATATATATATATATATATATATATATATATATATATATATATATATATTTTTTTTTTTTCCTCTGTGCTGACTTGTGTCTACCATTCTGTGTTATTAATAAATCAACCTCCATGATTTCCTACACCTACATGAAACAAATAGCTCCACAAACACTCTAAGGACTTGAATCTCCCTCAAAAAATAACTAAAACATGCCTGTGGGAAAAATGTATTACTCATTTCTTCCCCATCTCTGGAATATGTTACATAAAACAGTGTTACTCTTGTTTGCTTTAAAGCAAACCGTGATGATCATTTAGGTGCCCTTAAATTCATATTCTGACTTGTTTTTCCCTCTGGGAGGCAGGAAGTGGTCTATGAGGGTCTGTGTTGACTAACACTTCCTCTACCTTGTATACTGTATGAATCTGTGAATCTATAAATGTGTGCAGTGGCCAGCAATTTTATTTTTTCCCCTCGTCATAGTAATAAGACATGGATAGCCAATGCATGCCCTCCCTGTTATTATGCGGTCTAAACACCTGCGGTCAGTTGCCTTAGAACTGTGCAGTCTAAGTGTCTGTGATCAGTTGCTCTTAACAACTGATTGCAGTGCTTTCCAGGCAATCTCTAGTCAAGTACTCATCTGACTAGAAACTGATGGGAATTGTAGTATTGTAGCTATTCAGGGATATAGAAACGGTATCAGATAAGGAATCACAGGGACCAAAAAAGACCTTGCCATATATACCATTAAGTAGACACACTTAGGTTCTTACCACCCTTTGTACGTACTTAATAGTGCGCACGTCTAAAATATCACAAGGCTATCCATGATAACCTGGCCCAAATTTATGTCTATCCATTCAGTCATCAAGACAAACCTTAAAGGTGAAGTAGTAGTTTGCTTGACCTGGAGTTATATCTTATTCCATAAACTGGGAATACATTGAGTTAGGAACCTATCCCTCCAGCATGTCTAGCTGGTATAATTTCAGGTCCCTAGTGTGGGTGTTTGTAGAGCCACTGGTAATGGGAAGAAATAAAAGATCAAATAGGATTAGATTTTTCATGGCTTGAAAAGTGAGACACAGGCCACCTTAGAATAGCTGATAAGGAGAGTTGTGCTAATTTATCATGATAGATGAAGGATTTAAGGCCTTTATTTTATTTATTTATTTTGGTTAATAATGATTTGGAACTTTCCAGTTGGACATTATGCATTGATTTGTACATAACAAAGAGTTTACTGTATTTGATGATGTTTCTGATAAGGGGAATTTACAGCTGAAACATGACTTCTTTGGATCCTGAAGGTATTCCCTAGAAATTATCTGGGCCAGATGGAAGGATTTCCTGACTATAGTAGAAATAATGTGATCAAGGTTTCTTATCACCAAATCTGTGTGAAGAGGATGTAACATATGAGGTAGAAATAACTTTTTGCCAAATGCTAATATGCTGCACTTTTTTTTTTGGATTTAGTTTGAGACAGTTTTCAGAACGTCAGGATATTCCAGCCCATTTTGAAGTAGTTTAGTAACAGTACCTCTTAACTGTACAGATTTTTGCAGAGTGTCCAGATTTTTGCCTCATATCTTTTGTCCATTTTTATAAAATTGTGTTCTTCTGGCAAATTAGTGGCAAATCATTAAAGATAGAAGTTGGAAAATAATGACAGACATTTCAGTTTCAGACTTCATACCCTTCAGAAAATTCATACAAATGTAAAACATGTTATTCTGTGAAGTTTCTAAGCTTGTAAGAGCAATGTTTAAAAACTGTCCCTCTTTTTGGGCCTTTATCTCACTTTTATGTATGGCTTTGTCCAGATTTCTTGCTCTAAAAGGTTGAGAGGTATGAACAGTACCCACCTTAAAGCCATCAACAAACTTGATCAACCAAACTTTGGGTATACAGCGCTGATGTCTGCAAAATAAATTCTAAAGAAGACAGAGCCCAGCACTTTTTCCTGTGGTACCCCAGTAGTTACAGTTTTTACATTCAGTGAGAGTACCAGCAATTTTCACTGTTAGATGACCAATTTGCAATCCAGCAGACAGTGAAGGTGCTTACATTAAGTCTAAGTCTTCAATAATACCAGCATTTGCAATAGTGTCAAAAGCTATGTTCAGGTCAAAATAAGCAGCACGAACTGAGTGACCACTGTCCACAACTTCTGTAGCCTTTCAAAAAAATTCACTAGGTTCAGGATACAAGACCTGCTCCTTCACAAAAGCAAACTGGATTCCATTCAATTAAGTTCCTATGTCTTCTGAAATGAGTTCTGATGCAATATGTTCCATTACTTTGCATATAAAGCTGGTGAAGTTGAGGGGCCTGTAATTACCTGAGTCTGTAGGGGAGGCACCCTTATGTAAATAAGTCACAGTGGCCTTTTGAAGGCATCAGGGACAAACCCTGTGGAGATGCTGAGGTTTAACAGTTTAAGTAGAAACTCAGATAGCACATACTTGTCACATATGAGAATACAGCCCTGTATATTATCTGGTCCATAGAAACACAAGTTTTCACCTTTAACAAGGATTTTTAGACTTATTTTGAGGTGATTACAGGAAAAGATGGATAGTTTGAACAACAATGTGGGTAGGTGGAGGAACTTTAGCACTAAAGATGTCTATTAATATATTGACTATATATTTGCAATAGGAATGTGTGATATTATTATGGAAGAACTCAGTGTATTGTTGAACATTATTCACTAATTTCCTGACATAAGTTAATACCGATTTGTTGCTTCCTTTGGTATGTGTAGAGACTTAGTAATGAACTATTCCTCTGTGACCATTTCTTATCATGAAATTTGATAAATGCATCATTTCCCCATTTGTCATTAACAGAGACACCCACATCTCCTATACCCCACTTCATAGTTATCTTTCATATAGGAATTACTTTAAATAATATCTTATGACATTTTTTTCTTCAAAATAATCCCAAATGTCATCCCAATGTATCTCAGCAGCTGGGAATTGTACAGATATTTATTTTTTTACTTTGAACATTTTTAAGTATAGCAATGCAGTTGTTTCAAGGAAACTTATTTTTCCTTTTTTTCAAACTCAGAAATAAACGTTTGTGTCAAAATAAAAGTCTCAGATGTTACTTCACAGTTTTTTTAATAGTTGAATGTATTGAAGCTCTCACATCTTGAACTTTAACCCTCATTGTAGAGGTAATATTTCCAATATTCCATACCGGGTTATTAGTGGGTGTTAGTCTTACCATTAGTTTCCAAATAGATAGCCTTTCCTTTTTTTCTTCCAAATAAACTCCTACTTTTCTGCCTACACCTCCACATAAGTTCATTCCTCCTCTAATTTTTGTTGTATTGCTGCACTCTCTAAACAATTGCATCTCACTCTGCAACTACAAAACCACTCCTCTGTTTGACTGCATGATTTATGATCCACATTATTTGTTTTATCCTCTTTAGCAAATACACAGTTCCATCATCTTGAGGATAGTACTTTTCCAGTACTTCTCCCCTTGATAACTGTGAAGCTTTTCTTGGTTACTGGTTCGCTAAGTAGTCTTTTGAGTACAGTACCACTGAAACCACTTTCAGCTATCTCTGATAACACCACCTCTTCATTCTCCTCCATTACATCCTCAAAGATCTGCATATCTAATGTGGAACTCAGCAAATCTATTGCATTAACCACCACAAACCTTTCATTTGGATCTTCTTTCTCCTCCACCTTCTTGTATACTCACCTCCCAGCAGCCACTGCTCTGGAAGCAGCTGTCTGGATCATGAAAACAGAGGGGAATTTTCACGGTGCCCTGGCCAAATTTCATTAGTCACTATGAATACCACATGGATTCTCCATCTGAAACAAGTCCATATGCCTTGTAGGACTAACAAGGCTAATAAAGCATATATATTAAATAAAATAAAATAGCAGCTGCTTTGATTGATTTTCAGTTAGCATGGCATGACCATCCACAAATAAGTGACTTAGTCTGACTCATCCTTGATAATCTGTGCCTTATTTCTGGTGATCCAGTGCCATTACTTTTTTATACCGTGTATTATTTTGCCTTCTTTTGACACCGCTGAGTTTCATTTGACAAGCATACTATATTGCCCTTAATTCCACCCAGCGACCCTTATATCCATTAATAACTGGTACATCTTTGTTAATTTTGATTAAGCATGCTTCTTATAGTTACGTATATCTCATACTGCACCACTTCCTGAAAGCTTTCACAGCTTCGGCCTCAGAGCATGTAATGAATCCTATTTCTCTCTCTGGTATATAATGTAAGACTGGTATTGTCATGCCCATCCTCTGACCAGACAAACATGTAGCCAAATGCATTTCAAAGACCACAGTGGGTTATCTTTTGCATCTATAATCTAAACAGCAGGAGCCTAATTTGCAACTTTGTTCCCTGAGATCTTCAGAGACAGGAAAACAGTTGCTTCTCTGGAGATTTTCTCTAAAATCCTTTACTGAAAACACACTTCATAAGATTTAAAATATCTGAAAATTGTACAAGTTACAAAAAAATTCAGAATATGAAATCTCTTTGGTAGGTAGTGTGATATACACTGGTGTTACCATCAAAGGTCTGTCTGAGTGTTTTGATTTTATATGGCAGATATAAGAAAGAAAAATACATTTTGTATGGTGAAAATCATTAGCATTGTGGTCAGACAAATTACTGTATCTCTGTAAGTATGCATGACAGGGCCAAGATGTCAGTTGAATTGTTCATCTGAACTTTCCAATGATACATGACAAGAGGGGGTAGCATACTACTACTGTTTAGTGATACTGCAAAATCTATGCAAATGACGCTTATAATAACCACAATATTTACAGCCAATGCTGATCAATAAAACTGTATGTGTCAGAGGACAAGTATCAGTGTCAACTTTCTGAGCCTTAATGTTTTTTTATAAAATGGCACTGTTTATTCTACTGTGGGTTACACATTTTGGAAACACGCAGCTAATAGTCATAACTGCTTTATCAAAAAAGTATTTATATCCTGGAATGTGTTCAGATAACCCATCATGTTTTAATGTTATTTTCAACTAACACCCTGTATTTGTACAAACAGTCAATAACATAGCAGTATCACACTCCATTTTTGCATTAGCATGGAAAATATCACACATTGTTTATAACTTTTTGCAAACACTGCTTAATAACTCCAGTTCTGTACATCCTGTGCTGAGCATTTCACTAGTCATGCTTAACATATCATGCCACCTTGTTGATGACCCTTACTGCCTTAGTTTTATATATGCATCTGTACCAGGACATCCTAAATTACACTTCAAAAACACTGATGAGTAAACTTATTTTTGGAGGACAGGGAAATCTGCCATAAAGACTAGTATACTCTTACAGGATGCACAGGGATTCTGCTTTCCTAACAAGTATACTCGTAGAAAACAGTGAGTTAAATTGCATATCTCAACTATTGCAGCCTGACTCTCTTTGGATTCCACACATTTATACTCCAACTCCGCAGTCCGCAAATTTATAAAAGGATCATTGTACTTTAAACCCCCAAGATATCCTGTGCCTTTTCCTTGGGATCTCGGATACTACATGGAAAAGCTAACCCTAGCTTATTTCAAACTAATTGCTTTAGTGGCCATTTAAGGCTGAAGTCATTCAAGTGTATCTGTCAGGCCCAATGCTTTATTTAGAAATTTGAAATATACTATGTGATATAATTACCAAACTATTAGTGAAGGAGCGAACATCAGCAGAGCAGGCAAGAATGGAATACTAGTCTGCAGTTAGCAATACTTTTGGTAATATAACCAATTTGAAAGATAGGATGAGAACAACAGATGGCTGTTCATTTTGCATGACAAAGTGGCTATAATAATCCAGTGATCACCTAAGAAAAACTGGAAAAGATAGCTGTATTTTTCACCTTTCACTTGATTTGTGACTCTGCAGTCCAGGATAACTTGTACGCTTATAGTGGGGTTTAAACTTATGGTACATGGCTGTTTGGATAAGGTTGAAATTAACAATGAATTATTTATTATTATTAACCACTGATCACCTGCACTGAAAGTTTTGCAGAACGTGAGAGATGTTATTATGGGTCCAGTCAGATAATATATTATGTAGTACTTCAAACTACATAAATGAGTGGGGATATATAGAGGACCGAAGATTTGGTATGTATTGTGGATTCCTAGTTTAAGGGAGAAGCTGCTGTTCTGGGAAACTAGATACCTCACTGTCCTGGGACTCCTTGTTGGTCCAGTGGCAATGACAACTGCTCATAATGTGAGAAGTCTTGTGTTCAATCCCCAGACAAAGGTGATTGTTTTCATTTCCTGTTGAGCTTTCATAAGAGGTCATGTGGGTATTTGTGCAAGTTAACTTGCAATGCTTGAACATTATATTTTACTAGAAGGTATACAACATTCTATACTCTCTCTTCAGGTCTGTATCTATTGAAGCCTTGGTAACTGCAAGTATTTTAGCCACATAGTAGACAAATATCTTATTTTAATTAATCTATGCCTTTCGTTCATTTATTTTGCTGTTGATATCATTAGTCTTAATGTGGTATAGGTCCTGATGGTAACTGTTTCACTTTGATGCCTTATGGTAGATAAAAACATTTTATTAGTAGGAAAATGTGCCCCTCTGGCAGGGTACTGATAATTTTTTGTGTGAATTGCTGAGAAGGAAACATTTTAAGACTGCAGAATTCCACCAGTTAAATGGACATGAGACTTAGATGATGGCAGTTAATGAAATATGTCAAGACTGTGTAATGCAAGCTATGCAACTGCCCCTCAATAAATGGCAAAAATATTAAGCTAATTAAAGAAAAAAATAAAAGCGATATGTGCCTGCACACATATGCACGCATACACACACACACACACACACACACACACACACATACATTAAGAGTACAGTATTAAGTTTACTACCAGGAGATGGTTCAGAAAAATTCACACAACTTGTATGCATAATCGGTACATTTTAACATATGACCAAGACATACACAGCTCATTTCAGAAAATGGCTGAAATTAGGAATTTCTGCCTTTGTAGGTGCTGTTTTTTTTTGTTTGTTTTGTTTTTTGGTAGGACACTAGATAAAGCACTGCACACAACAGAAGATATATGCTTTTTTTAATACTTTCACCATGATCGGTGTGTGGGGGGAAGGAGTCCCTGCATAACTCTCAGCTTCTTTACTCAAGACTTCTCGGCATAACCAGAAATAATGTGAGGGACAAACTCAGGCAATTAATATTAACATAACACCACAATGAACGATATTGTAGAAAAAGTCTGCATGTAACTGGAAGCTAAACAAAATGATTTTTAATTCTCCCTGATGCTTCAGCGCATGCCTTCACACAGAAACAAGCAATATAACAACATCACTGCCACCATATTTAAACACTTGATCATTATTCAGTCAAATTTAAAGAATTAATTTAATAAAATTAATCTATTTAACTACTTTTAATATTACCCTGAGTCACTTAATCAGTTAATTGTACAATAATTTGTGCATCAATATGCATTTTCTATACAATAGGAATTATGAAATTCTATAATGTCTAACATTATTGACTTGTCTGAAGTCTTTGGTGGTTAACCTGAAAATCAAAACATTTATGAGGAATACGACAAAATATGAACAGAAATAAGGGCCTTCTGCAAATTCAGGGGACAGGTAAGTGGTATGCGTTCTGAGCATGCATTTTGAGACGGAAGCAAAAGAAAGTAAGCATTCTGAGATGGAGGTACAAGGAGGTTTGTATTCTGATAAGCAATCTGAAGTGTTAAGCAAATGCACACACACACACACACACACACACACACACACACACACACACACACACACACACACACACACACGCACACACACACACACAGCTTGTGCACACTTGCATATCCACACTTATGCAAAACTACATAGACTAACTCCTGCACACTTGTATACCTGCAATCACGAGCATTTGGACTCAAGTGCATTTCTGTATACCTACATATGTATGCATACACACACACACACACACACACACACACACACACACACACACACACACACACACACTCACACATACACACACACAGACACAAACATGGAAGTAAGGATTCTGCTGTCTTATAAATGTATAACAAGGACAATAGCCATCCTTTGCTTACATTTTTTTTAAAATAACGCAGCTCAGACAGGAGACGAGGGCACAGTCCAGGATTTGATTTAAAGTAGGAACAGTGTTCTTAAAGACTGATTTAGCATCTGCCAAGTCATTAAATGCACCTGCATAGTGAATCTAAATATAGAACTATTACTAGTCATCCTTTTGTAGTTGTCCATAACAGATTACCATTTGGTGTTAGTCCAGCACCTGACATTTTTCAAAGAATCTTGAAAAACCTACTGTAGGGTGTGTATATAGCGGTCTACCTAGGTGTCCTGTTTGTTATAGGTAAAACAGGAGATAAATACTTCAGTTTTGTAGAAAACATTGCAAAAATTGCAAGATAGTGGATTAATAGCTGAAAAGACTAAATGTGAATTTGGAAAGTAACAAATGAAGTACCTTGGGAACCTGCAGGATAAAAATTGTATTAATTTTTGTTGATAAGTTGAAACCTATTCAATAAGCCCCCTTTCCTGACTATTTCTGGATTTTGTTAACTGCTGTTGAAATGTTCTCAGCACTTTTGTATAAATTGTTTAAAGAACAGTCTCTCCAGGAGGGGAAAAAACCAAGACAACAATGCTTTGAAAAGTTGCACGGAATTATTAATGTGTGGCAGTGTCCAGGTATTTTAACCCCCTAGAGACTATGACATTTTTTGATGGGACAGAAGTATATGACATTCTGCAAGAGTTACAACACAAGACAGTCCTGTACCTGATCCTGTGAACTATTAGAGACTGTAGTCTATTTACCATTAGGAAATTCAGAGTATTGAGTTCAAATTAAAAAAAATAAAAGGAGGTGATATGGATATTGAGAACTTGCAAGTTTGAGGCTTCCACAAAAGTGATTGAAGTCATATGAAGTACTTTATGGCAGATTTAATAATAAAGCATAACATCAGCATTGCATATGGTTTTCTGGAATGTTCTTTGTAACTAAATTACTTACAATTATCAGGCTTTATATCATTTGCAATAAACACTGCAATATAGCAGTGCTGTCAGAAATTTCCTGTTTTCTATACAAAATGGTTTATGGTAGCCTCCTACCTAATACAGAAACAACCATTATACACATCTTTCCATATATTGCCCCTTACATGCATATTTTCATCTATTGCTTTTTCCCCTCCACAACATAAATACGAGTAGCTAGCAAATACGTTTTGATTGCTTGTCAGTTATAGACATATTCTGGCTTCTGAAAGTCATGTTTCTGAGATGAGCTGAACAATATAGTCAGATCAAGCCAGTGCTGTTATGTGGAGGGATAAGCATTGACTATGACCCAGGTAATTACCTGAGTTCAGTTAGCTCTCAGGTGCTTTTTGGAACTGGTGGGGGGGTGAAAGGAGGGAAGGGAGGGATGAAGGTCTACCTACTCAAATAAAGGGACAGGTGTGATCTACTGGCAGGGGTGAGGTCTGTCTCGATAATCTAGTGGGACTGGGGTTTGGAGATCATGGGAAGTATCGCCAACCCAGGATATGGAAGGAAACACTCCCATGAACACACACCTTATGTTTCATCCTGCCTACCTAGGTAATATCAGCATACAACGATGTACTGACAAACCTGTCACGCTAAGCCTCCACAAGTATCTGTGGTGTCATCCCAGGCTCACTCACCACCTGCAGGAGCGGGATCTGGTGGCCCTGGCTGGGAGAACTTAACATCTTGGTGAACCACTAAAAATAGGCCTGCAGGTTGGAGGAAGTTTTGGCTAAGGGGAGCCATGTTACAGTGGAACATGTCATAAAGTACAACCCACAGAACCTGCCTTAAAAAGCATGTATTTAGTTCAGTACAGAGCATTTTATTCTGGCTGCACCCCTGTTCTACTGCAACCTCCAACAGTTGAGCTGCCTAAATAACACCCACTGCCTTCAGTATTTAAAATGTTTATTAATCTTGTTGTTTTCGATTCTCAGTTAGAGCGTCTTCTGTGTGGCGACATGCGTGAATGGGCATTCTTTCATGGTAGGTTGTGCGTTAGGCCCGGCAAGCCAGTACGTAAAAATCTACTGCCAATCATTAGCGGACGAGAGTTCCGCTGTGGCGACCCCTAACCGGGAAAAGCCGAAAGACACAAACATTAATCTTGTTGTTTTCTGCAGAACAGCGCAGTGTCTAAAACATTATCATTCCTTGCAAAATTACAAAAGGTAGAAAGTATGGGCATTGGATTATTGCCACCTAGTAAGCATGAGTGTTACTGAATTAGCCAAAGGGGGAAATGGCATTTCTTACTAAAACCTCCCCTATTTACAATAAATATCTTTACAACTCAGTGTACTGACAATACTTTATCACTGGAAGTAGTCAATCCATGACCTTCACAATGACTTCATGGAAATGTTAGTAGATAATATACATCAATCAGTCTCACAAGAATTGCACAGTAATAAGGCCTTTTACGGTACTTTCACTATATCCTGCAAAAAGACACGCAGTAGTAGTAGAAGTGAAATGTAATGAAGCTTCAGAAAGCTCTGAGACCATCTTAGTTTTATTTACTATTTTAACCAGGTAAATTTACTAGGCACAAACTTTATTTATTTGTTCTTTTCTGGGGAAATCAGAAGCACTGTGGTTAAATTATTGCAAGACCTCACAACAGGCCATAGGAAACCTCACAATGAATTCTCTGCAGAGAGCTTCATGGGTTTAATAAATCATGGATCTTCGCTCATAAAGATCATGTAGGCATGAAACACTCACATACACAGACATGAACAGATACACACAGGCACACATTCATGTAATTTTCCATGAATGATTTCAAGGCCTGCTCATTCCAGTGCTTCTGCTAAACAAAGTGCATTTTGAACATTTCAATCTTCTATTCTGCAGTAGTTACTGAACCAATTCCTTGGCAAAAATGCAACTGTCAGTTTGAATGCAAAATCATAAGCAATGAAAGTGGACTATCATCATAAACAAGAACATTGATATGGGCTTATTTACGCTATGCTCCTTTGCACATAACAAGACAGTGTCACGTGTAAAACTTGAGTAAGCCTTAAACAAAGGAAGGCTAAATCAGCTATTTCTCCAGCCAGTGTAATTTAAAATGCTTTTATAATGCACTCCTCTGTCTGTATTAACTTTATGATGGGTGTATAATGTATAGTCCATTACTGTTCACGTCCACGTATTTTCCTGGTTATCATGATGGACGAGCTCTCAGGCAGGCTCCAGGCCCAGCCCCCACCTCTCATACTCTAGCTGAACCTCACTGTTTTTATCTGCTTTTTTTCCACTTGTCTCTATTCTCCAACATTGCCTGGCCCCTGGTACAATCATCATGATGAAATGTGTTTTAACATTTAAATAAACATCACAAATTCCACTGTATCTTCCTTTATGACATTTGCACAGGAGTAGAGTAGCACGTGCATGCAGTTCTGGGAAACTGCAGATAGAAGGATCTACAGCAGCAGGCAGCCTGAAGAGACTGACTCATTAACCTGACAGAATGAGCTGATAGAAGCAGGTAGGAAATGGTCTGTTCATGGCTGAGCCTAGCATTAACCTATACAGTGAAAGTTCTCAGCAATGTTCAAGTGGCTAGCAGGTAAAATGGGGTAGAGAGGGTTTGAGGCAATGATTCTGGAGAGAGAGGTAACAAGGCATTGTTTTTTAAGTTCATAGAATGCTACTAGGCTAATGACCCTAGAGCCCTTACAAGCCTAGCCATATTTATCCCGAGTTGCTCCAGTTGTCAATAGTTAGGTGAGTGGAGTTTGCAGAGGCAAGGGTCTATTGTAGTTAACACTAAATTTTTCTGTCCAGGAAATACATGGGCACCAGCCCAGGAGTGAATTTCTGGTCACCCATCCATTGATCTAGGCTGAGTTTGAAGAAGGCCAGGAAGGGGCTGTGTTTCAAGTGAATGGGAGGCTTGTTCCAGAGATGTAGCAGTCTCTGGGAGATGTATCTATCTCTCCAGCATGACCTGTTCATGTCAGAAGCTAGGTTAAGATCCCTGGAATGAGTGACCCTCCTGCAGTGTGATTTATGAATGTATAGCATTTTCATCAGGCTGGGTCAGAGACTGCCCTGTAAACCAGGCACAGGTCACCCCTTGGCAACCTGTAGTAGACAGAATACAATGGCAGTGCTTTCAGTCTTTCTGCATAAGACTTGTCTTATATACCCTGTAATTTCTTGGTGAGAAACCTTGTGAGGTACATGCAAAAGGGAGCATTGTACTCAGTTATTGGTATGATGAGGGCCAAGTGTAATGGAATTATAACATCCTTAGATCTATATGTGATGCCTTTATTTATAACATATGCCACATAGAAGGTTTTCCTTACTACTGTGGATACGTGGTGGTCAGAGTTCAGACTGCTATCAACCTGAGTATCCAGATCACGTACCACTAGGTCTATACTTAGGGAGTGCTGTCTATAATGTATTTGGCAGGAATGTTAGTTTTCCAGAGGGGAATAATAATGCTTTATTATTTGCATTTACCTTTAATCTATGGCTTAGGCACCAATCATTTGTCTGTGTTAATCCTGTCTGCAGTATATTAACATTGTTGGGGGACTCAATTGCTCCCAATTTGCAATTGTCAGTAAACTTAGTCAGCCACAGGGTATCCACATTTTCTGGGCTTCTGAGAAATAAATTCTGAATAGTAAGTGGCCCAACACAGCACCCTGTGGTATGCAGCTGGTGACTGGTACTTTCCGACAGGTGAAGTCATCCATTTTTGACAGTATGTGTCTTGTCGGTGAGCCAGTTGGCTACCCATCTGGTAATGTATGGGTTAACTCCAAATTAAGAGAGTTTCTCTATAATACCTGAATGAGGGATTGTATCAAATGCCTTGGCTAGGTCAAGATAGGTGGTATGCACTGTCTTTCCCTCATCCAGGGTCTTGGTGACTTTCTCAAAGAAGTCAACCACTGGGCAGTACATCGGTGCAGCGATTAGTGTTGTTGCCTCAAAGCAAGAGTTTATCTGGTTCGATTCTGGTCTGGGGTGCCCTCTGTGTGGAGTCTGCATGTCCTCCTTCCATTCAAGTGGGTTTCCTCCTGGTGCTCTGGTTTCCTCCTGCATTCCAAAGACATACATCTGGAACATTTCTACCTGGGCCTCCACTGAAAATGGGTTCTTTCCTAGTTGGACCTTCCCAGTAAACAAATGTTAAATAAATAAATAAAACCATGTTTAACAGGCGTGATCTACCTTTAATGAATGCGAAGTACAGAGTTTGGAGATTACTTATGTCCTTGTGAATAATGGGCTTGCAGATGAGGCTAGTCAAGCTTATGGGCCTATAATTACCAGGGCTGGTTGATGTTCCTCCTTTGTGCAGAGAGATTACTGTTGCTGTCCTCCATTCCACTGATACATACCCAGTTCTCAGGCTGTAGTTAAACAGGGATTCAAGTGGGTCTGCTAGGTCATGTTTTTTTTAAGTTGTTTAAAATCAACCTGGGATATTGTCCAGTCCCACTAATGCCATGTGTTTGGCCTTGGAGAGTGCCAAGATGACCTCCTCTCTTGAGATAATAGGCTGAGGAATGGTGGCAGGTATACTTTGGGGGATGACTGGAGGGAACAGGGGATGACGTTTTCTCCAAATATGCCCGCTGTTGGGTTGGTTAATACCTCCACTTGAGTATCAGTGGTGCCATCCACAACCAGTTCATCGCATAGCTAGGTATTCTCTTTTAGATTCCGGCCATAGTTAAAGAATGCCTTGTGATTATCCATAGCTGGGTAGGCTATTTTTGCTTTGTAATTAGCCTTGCAGGACTTGACAAGATCTCTCATTTGTTTGTTTAAGCTGGAGATGGATTTCTTCGTCTGCTGAGCCAGTTCCCTCTTGATCTTGGACATTACTTTCTTTCTATTGTTGTATAGCCTGTTTATACTAGGGAATCTTCCAGGGTGGCTTGATTTTTTTTGGCAAGACCGGGTTTTAATATGGTCAGGTACAGCCAATTCTACGCAACTGCTTAAGTGGTTATACAGGGAATTAGTGTACACCTCTGCATAGGAGTCCAGGTTGTCTGTGTTCGAGGGGGGCTTTGAATCTTCTTATACCATCACTTAGTAGGTGGTAATTTGTCTTAGAAAAAATTTTAAGCATTTTTGAGCTTGATGGGTATGTGGTCTTATAAATCCATTCAGTGAGACTGATGGTCCAATCTTACCAGGGAGGACATTACACAGTGGGCGGGGGGGAGGTGCAGTGCTGTCCCATTTTAGTGAGTCTTATGTCTAGGACATTTGAGCTTCTTGTGGTGTGCTGACTAGCTGTTGCAGAACATTTGCTTTGATAAACTCCAAGAATCTCTGAGCCAGCATGTTTGTGCTCCTATATGTTTCCTAGTCGATGGTATGAAAATTAAAATCACCCGTGAGTAAGGTGTTGGGCTGTATGACAAGTGACTCCAGGAAGTCTAGGTATGCAGTATGCTTTTCCTGTTTCATGGTGGGGACCTATGGCCATCTATGTTGTGCTAGGGGGCTTTGCCTATAGTTATTTGGACATGGAGAAGCTCAAGAAAGTCATACTGTTTGACCAGCCTTGAGATGTACTTATGCTTAATGAAGATGGCTACACCTCCTCCTTTCATTTTTTTATGCTCAGTCTGTGGTCTGAACGTACGGAATGCATTGTAGCCCTGCATGGCCAGGGTGCTTTCCACTCCTTTGAACCATGTCTCGGTGGGTTCACAGACATCAGCTTCTTCCAAAGTGAAAAGTGATTCAGGGAATGCAGTTTCTTGTTTAGACTCCTAACATACTGCTCAGACAAACTCCACGTGGGTTTACAGAGTGGTCCTAGCAGCAGGGATTTAAGTATCTTTGCTTTTTTTTTCACTTGGAATAGCTTCTGTAGCTTACCTTGAACTAGCCTGAACTGTTTTTTAACTGATTGCTGCATTATTTTAAAATCTGCACTTAAAGTTACATTTTAGTCGAATTTGATCGAAAGTTTGCTTGTTTGTTTGTTTAATTTAACTGTGGAGGCTGCCCACTAAAGTGTGCTAGCCTGTGTAACTAATTTATCACTGTTTCTGCATTTTCTGTGTGTTTCTACCAAAAAAACAAAAACATAATCCTTGTTTTCCCGCCTTCCTCGACTAGTTTAGACCAGTTTACAGGCATTGCTGTATTCTGGGCTGTGGTGTAGTTCCTGTGTTGTCCATTACCTTACTTGGATAGAAGGAAGTTTCTTTGCTCACCAGTGGGAGTGGGGAGCCTTGAGCAACCTACCTGTCCTTGGGGGAAGTGACCTCAGCACAAGAAGCTGTAGTAATTGGTTGTTTTGGACCATTTCTAGCTCTTTTGTAGTTCACTGTTTAAAATCCACCTCTGGGCATTTTTTTTTCGATTCTCAGTTAAAGCGTCTACTGTGTGACGACATGCGTGAATGGGCGTTCCTTCGTTGAAGGTTGTGCGTTAGGCCCGGCAAGCCAGCATGTAAAACTCTACTGCCAATCATTAGCGGACCGGAGTTCCGCTGTGGCGACCCCTAACCGGGAAAAAGCCGAAAGACACACACACACATACTGCTCAGACAAGCTCCACGTGGGTTTACAGAGTGGTCCTAGCAGCAGGGAACTCAGAAAAGTGACTACCTTCTGGATTTAAGTATCTTTGCTTTTTTTTCACTTGGAATAGCTTCTGCAGCTTACATTGAACTAGCCTGAACTGTTTTTTAACTGATTGCTGCATTATTTTAAAATCTGCACTTAAAGTTACATTTTAGTCGAATTTGATTGAAAGTTTGCTTGTTTGTTTGTTTAATTTAACTGTGGAGGCTGCCCACTAAAGTGTGCTAGCCTGTGTAACTAATTTATCACTGTTTCTGCATTTTCTGTGTGTTTCTACCAAAAAAACAAAAACATAATCCTTGTTTTCCTGCCTTCCTCGACTAGTTTAGACCAGTTTACAGGCATTGCTGTATTCTGGGCTGTGGTGTAGTTCCTGTGTTGTCCATTACCTTACTTGGATAGAGGGAAGTTTCTTTGCTCACCAGTGGGAGTGGGGTGCCTTGAGCAGCCTACCTGTCCTTGGGGGAAGTGACCTCAGCACAAGACGCTGTAGTAATTGGTTGTTTTGGACCATTTCTAGCTCTTTTGTAGTTTACTGTTTAAAATCCGCATTTGGACGGCTTTGCACGGTTGTGCACATAGTGCAGTGCTGGTTAAACAAGGTTAAACTTTTTCTGGCTCCGTCAAGTCTGCTCTTCAAAGTTTCCCTTAAGGAAGCTCTACTCTTAGTATAACCAGACTACTCACTGTATTATAAGCCTAGCACTTGTTCTCAATACTTCTCTACTAAGTAAGCACTCTCGTACTAAGTAAAGCACTACATCTACTTACCACCCCTGTGAATATCCACTTCCCTTAAAGGTATACCACTCCCTTATACTGTTCTAGCATGTCGAGTGGTAGATTACTGGCGTCGTCTCCAGTTCAGCTGGTCAATCTGGGTATCTTAAGACAATGCTACAATTGTCTCATGTACACAGACAACCCTCTCCTCCTCCCAACAAACACAAATACATGTGAGAGATGCAACTATATAGCCAAACTGGAGGCTGAACTCTCTCAACTCAGGGCTGGCATGACAAGACAGGAGGAGATGGCAACCACACACACAACAATCCCAGTCCCACATAGACCTACCACAACTGCAAACCAAACACATAAAAACACAAAGACATACTCGGAGGCTCTAATAAAAAACTTACCAAAACAACAGAGGCTCCCAAAGCAGACATCCAAAAATCCACCACCTCAAAACAAAACACATGCAACACATACTTTAATAAATCAGTGTGTCGACCAATCACAGCCCTTAAGGCCAAACACCTTGCCTGATACACTTGTAATAGGTGACTCCATAGTCAGACACACTGATGTCCCACTGACCAGGCTGAACAAGGAGAAGGTGACTGTGAGCTGTCTATCGGGAGCTAGGATCCGCCACATAACACACGCACTCAGGTCACTCCAAAGCAAGTACAAATATGACTCCGTCATTGTCCATGCTGGTGTGAATGACCTGAGATGTACCTCCCTGGACTACATGAAAAGAGACATAGAGGAGCTCTCCGATTATGTAGCCCAGGCTGGTATGACCCTGACCCTGAGCAGCATCTTGCCCTCACCAAGAATGATACCACAATACAAAGACAAGATGATCAGCTTTAACAATTGGCTCAAGTACTGGTGTCATTCTAAGGGGATCCAATGTCTGTCTGCCTGGGATGATATGTTGGACAAGCCATGCTGCTTCGCAAGGGATGGCTTACACCTGTCACCACTGGGCTTCCGGATATTGGCTAAGGCACTTGCCACCCCCATAGTGCCTTTTTTAGGCAAGGCTCAAAAGTCAAACCCACCTCCTTAGAAAACAAAAATGGAAAAAAACTAAGGGTAATGCTGCTCAATGCCAGAAGTCTAAATCTCAAGATGCAGGCACTTGATGGAGAACATCGACATCTGTGCAGTAACTGAAACCTGGTTCAAGGCTCATGAGAGCACCCCAGCACTACCAGGCTATACCTCGTATCATGCTTTTCGGCCCCCAAACCCGGGCCGAACCACAAAGGGAGGGGGAGTGTCCATATTCATAAAGGACACCCACACCTCCAGGTTAGTAGCAACACATGAAGCATCAGAGACCATACAGGTGCAACTAACCATAGGCAAAACTGCTATACAACTGGTAGCATGTTACAGACCACCCTCCCAATCTCAAGAACCCCACTCAGCCTTCCTGAAGACATTGGAGGATATGAATGTATCACAAAATACCATCATACTGGGAGACTTCAACTACCCAAACATAGATTGGGTAAATTATTCTAGCCCTAATACCTTAGTCCAAAGGTTCCTGGAATTCATAAATTCAAATGCACTGGAACAACTAGTCACCTCTCCCACTAGGTGAGACAATATACTAGACCTGATCATCACAAACATGGGGACAAAATGCTCCACACCGGAAGTATACCCCTCACTAGTGAGATCTGACCACAAACTAATCACCCTGGATATACATATCCCACCTCCACCCCCAGCACAAAAGACCACAGTGAAAAACTTCTCAAAAGCAGACTTCACTCTTCTTAAGACTGAGATGGTATACTTTAAGCCCACTGTGCCAGTGAATACCACATCCCACAATGCCGAATCCTTCACAAATGCTTTCTATGGACATCTCCAAGAATGCATAGATCATGCAATCCCAAACAAATCAAAGTCCCTCTCCACCAAATGTAAGCGTCCTGTCTGGTGGACCTCAGCGATAAACAAATTGTATAACAAAAGAAGGAAGCTACTGCACGTCAGAGTGAAATCCCATGAAGGGAAGACATCTCTGATCAACATTAGCAGAAAACTACGTTCTCTCATAAAAACATCCAAGGCAAACTTTGAGAGAAAAATCGCTAAGGACACAAAAGATAACCACAAAGCCTTCTTCAGCTATGTTAGAAACCTTAAACCCTCAGATATGCTCAGAGTTGGTTCACAACAACAAAATATACACTGAACCCACAGATATTGCTAACATTCTGGCTGACAGGTTCAGTGCAAATTTCTCCCCTCCTTCACCCCCAAAAGAAGAAATACTTATCCCAGCTGAATGTAATCTCCCTGTTATCTCAGATGTCCAAGTGAGAACCGCCCTAAACAAAGCAAAAAACACAGCATCAATGGGACCTGACAGTATCCCGGGGTGTGTGTTGCATGAACTCCAAGAGGAGCTAAACCCACACATAAAAATGCTATTTAACCTTAGCCTTACTTCAGGATATGTACCTGAACACTGGCGTACAGCAACAGTGGTCCCACTCCACAAGGGGGGTGCCTCTACAGACCCTGGAAACTACCGCCCTATAAGCTTAACTAGCCTGGTCTGCAAAGCTATGGAAAGAATCATTATGGAACTCATAAACAGAGACATAGGGGACCTACAGACACTTGACCCCACCCAGTTCGGCTTTGTAAAGGGCAGATCCTGCCTTTTAAACCTTGTTGACTTTTTTGAAACAGTCACTAGAGCCATTGATGAGGGCAAAGCAGTCCATACAGCATACCTGGACTTGGCTAAGGCCTTGACACAATACCCCACTCAGGCATCATAGATAAGCTAAACAGCTTAAAAGTAAACCCTTATGTCACTAGATGGGTTGCAAACTGGCTAAAGGACAGAACCCATAAAGTTAAAATCGCTGGAGCAATGTCAGACTCAAAGCCAGTCACAAGTGGTGTCCCACAGGGATCTGTCCTGGGACCCCTCTTGTTCGGCATTTATTTCTCAGATGTTAAAGCAAACATGGGAGGGCTGTGGCTGACAAAGTTCGCAGATGACTGCAAACTAGGTGCCATAGTCGATACACCAGCAGACACACACATCCTACAAAAAGGCCTCACTGAAACGGACAACTGGTGCAGTAGTCACGGCCTTAAACTAAATGCCAAAAAATGTATAGTCATCCCTTTTGGAAAAAACAAAGTACCCACAAACTATCACATAGACAGCAACCCACTGAGTACAGAAAAAGTAATCAGAGACCTAGGGACCCAAGTAGACAGCGACCACTCATTTGACACCCACGTTGCCAAAGTGGTTAGAAAAACATTCTACCTTGCACACCTCATCATGAAGGGATTCACATCCAGATCCAAGGATGTCATTGTACCCCTATATGCCTCCCTCATCAGACCCATGATTGAGTACAATGCCCCATTTGGTATGTACCTCACCCAGCATTTGCAACAGCTGGAGAGACCACAAAAGTACCTCACCAAAAGGATCAAGGGTCTCCAACATATGTCTTATTCTGCCAGACTAAAGAAACTTCAGCTCTATTCAGTAGCATACCGCCTGCTCAGAGGTGATCTCTGCCTGATGTACAAGGCCATGTCCAATCAGGATCTGATGGACATGCTCCACCTCAAAAAATCCAAATCCATCAGGACCACGAGAGCTAAACACTTAAACCTTGGCACAAGTATGAATAGGACATGCTGGAGGGATAGATTCATAACCCAGAGGCTTCCCATGCTTTGGAACAGGATCCCAGTTCGTATTAGGCAGAGCCCCTCACTGACTCTCTTCAAGAGAAATCTTGATGAGTGGATGGGAGATCGTAAGTTTACCCCAGGAGTCACATCTGTGTCACTGCTAGACAGGGGCACAGTAAACTAATTCTATTATATAAGGGGACCTTCATTGTGTCACTACTAGACAGAGGCACAGTATTCTAGATTTATTCTGTACATTTTTGTACCATTTCATGGGGTGGCAAAAGCCACATCACTATGGCTAGGCTTACAAATGCCCCAGGGCAGATAGCCTAGTACTATACTATGAAACTATGAAACATCAAGCAGCAGTACCTTGAGTTTATTTAGAGAGGATTTTGTTATGTTGGGAGGCTGGTTATTTTGACACTGCCTAAAAAGGCACAATAAGTGTTGCTAATACCTTTGCCAGTATTTGACAGCCTAACGGAGATAGGTGCAAACCATCTCTGACAAAGCAGCTTGGCCTTTCAACCATGTCTTCCCAGGCTGACTGATATTGGATCCCCTTGGACTGACACCAGAAGCTAAGCCAATTATTAAAGTCAGACATTATTTGTATTGTAGCATCATCATTGGAGAAGATAGAATGCAGGTTAGGCTTATACCTGCCTGTGACAGATAATCTGAGAGCTCAGTCATGCCTGTCTTCATATAGTCCAGTGAGGTACATCTGAAGTCATTCATCCCCACATGGAGTACGATGAAGTTATACTGGTACTTGTGGTTGAGTGACTTGAGTGCTTAAGTGACTTGACGGATCCTAGCACCTGACAGGCAGCTAACTGTAATCCACTTCTCATCCATCCTGATGAGTGGAACATCCATGTGTCTTACAATGGAGTCAACTATGACCAATACATTAGGTTCTGTAGTGTTATGCCATATGGGCTTATTTGTTGAGACACTGGTGTGTGCGTTATTATGTGGTGCTGTTTTTTTCATTGTTATGTGTGTAAGTGGTTTCCGTTTGGGATACCTCTGATTGTTTGGTAAGTTACTAGTGGGTACCTCCTCATATTTGTGTTTAAGTGTTGTGTCCTTATTTAGTGTGGTAAGTATATGTGTGCTGACAACCTGTTTGGCATTCAGCTTGCCCTTATGTGGGAGTCTTGCTTCCAGTTTCATAGTGTAACGACATCTTTCACATAAAGTATTTGTTTATTTCAGGAGAAGTGGTTGTCAGTTTACATGAGACAATTGCTACATTGCCTCAGGATGGCCATGTCTATCAGGCTGGCCAGAGAGATGATGGGGAAACTGCCAGTCCATGATAGCAGGCTCTTCCAGTATGTTTTGTCAGGGAGTGGGTTAATTTAACAGAAATGTGGTGGTAACACAGAGACTACAAGAGGGACCTATACTTTGTGTACGATAAGGTTGGTCAATAAGACATCGCTGCTCAGTGAGCAAGTGAGTTGCTCCTAGAGCAGCAGAAAAGCTTGGAAGGGTTTCAGTGATAGCTGTTTAGGGAAATAACTGAATTTCTAAGCTTTTGTGTCTATGTGAGGGCACTGCTAACTGCCGCTGCGCAAAGAGCAGCTCCATGCAAATGCAAGGCTGAATATGAGAAAAGAAAAGCAAGTTTTAAGATAACCATCAATCAGGAAAGCACACAGTATACCTTCCACCAGCAGTCCCCAACTCAGGCAGATTAGATCAGCACACTTTTGCCACAAGGGTGCAGAAAACCACCTTCTTTCTCAAAAATTAAAACCACCTTCTTAATTTAGAATAGCTGATTTTGAACCCAAGTGTAGCAAGACCACACAAACTACCTACAACAGCCCTACAACTAACAGATACAGTGTAATACAGTGCAATTCACTACTTAAAGCAGCAGCAAACAATACAGTTTTTTAAACTGCTAAAGTACAGTCTCAGTATATAAGAGAAATGCCAAAATCCTAGCTGACAGGTTCAGTGCAAACTCCCCGCCCCCCTCCCCACCAAAAGGGCAAATATTTATCCCAGCAGAGTGCTGCCCCCCCCTGACATCTCAGATGCTCAGGTAAGATCTGCCCTCTCCAAAGCAAAAAACACAACATCAATGGGACCAGACGGTGTCCCGGGCTGCATCCTACATGAACTCCAAGAAGAGCTAAACTCAAACATAAAACTACTGTTCAATCTCAGCCTTACTACAGGATATGTACCCAAAGAGTGGCGTACAGCAACAGTGGTCCCTCTCCACAAAGGTGGTGCCTCAACGGATCCTGGAAACTATCGCCCCATAAGCCTGACTAGCTTGGTCTGCAAAGCTATGGAAAGGATCATCATGGACCTCATAAATAAAGATATTGGGGACCTACAGACACTGGATCCTACCCAGTTCGGCTTTGTTAAGGGCAGATCCTGCCTCTTAAACCAGGTTGATTTCTTTGAAACAGTCACCAAGGCTATTGACGAGGGGAAGGTGGTCCACACAGCCTACCTGGACCTCGCAAAAGCCTTCGATACAATACCCCACTCGGGCATTATAGATAAGCTCACCAGCTTAAATATAAACCCCTAAGTCACTGGATGGGTTGCAAACTGGCTCAAGGACAGAATCCACATGGTTAGATTTGCTGGAGCCATGTCAGACTCCAAACCAGTTACAAGTGGCGTCCCACAAGGCTCAGTCCTGGGACCTCTCTTGTTCGGTATATATTTCTCGGAGGTACAGGCCAACATGGAAGGACTGTGGCTGACTAAGTTTGCAGATGACTGCAAACTGGGCGCCATAATCGACTCTCCAGCTGACACAAGCATCCTCCAAAAGGGCCTCATAGAAACAGACAACTGGTGCCAGAGCCATGGCCTCAAGCTAAACACCAAAAAGTGTATAGTCATCCCCTTTGGCAAAAACAAAGTGCCCACAAATTACCACATAGGTGGTAATCCATTAAGTACAGAAAAAGTAATTAGGGACCTGGGGACCCAAGTTGATAGCAATCTCTCATTTGACAACCACGTGGCCAAAGTGGTTAGAAAAACACTTTATATAGCCCACCTAATCATGAAGGGATTCACATCTAGATCAGGGGAGGTCATTGTACCTTTTTACTCATCCCTCATCAGGCCCATAATTGAGTACAATGCCCCTTTTGAGATGTACCTTACCAGACACCTGCAGCAACTGGAAAGACCCCAAAAGTACCTCACCAAGAGGATCATAGGGCTCAAAAGATGCCATATGCTGCCCAGTTAAAGAAACTCCAGCTCTACTCAGTGGCATACCGCCTGCTCAGAGGCTATCTGTGCCTGACATATAAAGCCATGTCCAACCTGGAATTAATGGACATGCTGCACCTCAGAAAATCCAAATCCCATCGAGCTATGCGCTCGAGAGACTTGAACCTCAGCACTGAAATAAATAGGACATGCTGGAGGGACAGATTCATAACCCAGAGGCTCCCTTCACTCTGGAATAAAATCCCAGTCCAGGTTAGGCAGAGCCCCTCATTGACTCTCTTCAAGAGGAATCTTGATGAGTGGATGGGACATCGTAGGTTTACCCCAGGTATCACTTCTGTGTCACTGTTAGACAGAGGCACAGTATACTAACCTCAAAAAAGGGCTTGGCAAAATTAATTTAAAATGGGTGGCAAAAGCCAAACACACTCTGGCTAGGCTTATAAATGCCCTAGGGCAGATAGCCTAGTATGAACCTATGAACCTATGAAGTGTAAAAAGATACTTAGTGCCCTTTTTATGTGCTTCCAAGCTCAGATAGACAAGGTAAAAACCTACTGCCACTAGATGAATAATCCCGGTACTCCTGATGTAAAGGCACAGGAAAGGACTGTCCGGAATGAAATGCTACCACAAATAAACTTAAGAGATATGGAATTCTACCACAAAAAAACTTAAAGGTACAGATGTGCAGTTCACTTTAACATCTATAAAAGTATGATTATTGAATAAATGCCTTCAAACAAGATAAGCTAATTAATAAGCCCTCCAGCCAATAAAACTACATGCAGAAATCTCAAGTGTTTCCCCAACCTAAACTGACCAGGTTACCTCCCAGTGCACTTGATGAAAAATCCACTGACATCTTCATGTAAAAATAAGTGCTTAATATAGTGTAAAATACTTTATCCACCAGCTAGCTAGATAATGAAATTATAGCAAGTAAATCAGTAGGACAGACAATGAGAGGCAAAATGCACTTTTTTCAATATAAGCACAAGGAAAGGCAAATAAATATTTCAAAATATCAACAGCAATGTAGAAAGGGGGGATGTTACTAAGCTCAATTTACAGTAGGGCTGGGCAGCTTAAAATCACCAGGTTTAAAAAGCAGATCAAAGAAGGGGATGGAGGTTGGGAAAAAAACTAACAGGGAATTACAAACAGTGCTTTAGTTTATGCAGGTTTTAAATCTTTTCTGAAAAAGACAAAGGTCCAGAAATAACAATTTAACCAATGAAAAAGCATGTGAAATGTGCAGTCTAGAAGATTTCTTAAATCAAAAAACAAATGGAGCAGATAAAACAGAAAGCAGCTTTATCACCCACACACAAGAAAAATATAGGTTTACTTTCCTCACCCAGCAAGGAATCACTAGTAGTGCTTTAGTTAACGTAGGCTTGAAATCTTTTCAGTAAAAGTACCAGACACCAAAATAGAGTATCTGAATTAAAACTGTGATGAGATGGGTAACTTTTTTTTTTTTTGCTTCTTCTTTTAAGTAACTGTTGGTGGTTGTCTGTCCACCTTTCCAAAGCATTGCTAGACCTGGCCCATAGAATGTGACACACATGCACTTAAACATATGCTTACTAAAGCAGTGGCTTGCTATAAAAAGTAATATTCTTAATGAATTAGTTGCACACTGAGTAATATATAGTTAGTGCACATGTAACAATCCAGTCCTAGAGTGAACAATATACATTCAAATACCATAGGTGACAACTCTGTTGACAAGGAACATAGGAAAGCAGTATATAAAATAACATGGACATAAGCAGCATATACTGTTTACACAAGAACAAGGCAGGATTAAAGATGGTTGCATAATCTGGAAGATTACAGCTGAAAATATATGTCATTAAAGGTAGGTGGCAGGGCATCACTGCTGCATTTTTGTGGAGAACACATGTACCATTATGGGGTTAAGTAAGTTACCTGTTACTGTGGACTGTTGTAATGAGAGAACTTCTAAACCATGTGCATGCTATTTTATATTTCTGGTCAGCAACTAGACTTTTTTAATAGTGGCATTTCAGACCTGGCTTGGAAACTGATCTCAGTTTTGGGTAAGAATACTGGGAAAGTGTGATCACTGGACCAGAGATTGTCTGTGCTCTGGTGAAGGTCAATGCACCTTTTAAACCAGTCATCAGTGTAATGAGCATGCATAACAGCTGTCCTGCTCTTGCCTTAAAACAGACAGTCATCCAGTCCTCTTCAAATCAGTTGTTATTTAGATAGTCCATTTTAGGTTTAGCAATGCAAATAAAATATTTATTTATTTATTTGACATTTGTTTACTGGGGTGGTCTGACTGGGTCTACAGAATCCATTTTCAACAGAGGCCCGGGGAGAAAAGCTCCACATACAGTACAATACAAATACAGTATAATCCAATACAATAAAGATTACATTAGAAATACTATACAAAAAATAAGTTGAAAGAACACACTGCGACAAGATGTTGTAATATATTACTACACATCTAGACAATGCTATACAATTAAAACATTACAGACGATAATAGTCACTCTCATCATACATGATGTAGAAATAGCAGTCAGAAAGTTAGTGATGCAGACCTAGCGAGAGAGAGTTAAGAAGAATAGAAGCAATAAAGCCTAAGCAGCAGCTTAATTATATGGTGCAGAAGCAGAGAAGGAGTTAGAATAGCTTTAGGGTCATGCAGTCTGTGAGGGATTGAAATGTGAGAGAAGAGGAAGACCTGAGGCCATGTATTTTGAGATGATTTTTTAAAGAGGCTTTGAAATGGGTTAGGCCAGGTATAAACCTGGTAGCTAAAGGTAGTGAGTTCCAATGTATAGAGACAGAGTATGAATACAGAGAGTGACCAGGTTTTCTTGTGGGTTTTGAGATAGCGAAGAGATTTTTGTCTTCTGATCGTAGGGATCGATTTAGTGTGTAAGGTGCAACTAGACTGGCTAGTGCAGGGCAGGCAGTAGGCTTGAAAATAAGGTTGTGCAAGGTGGATATCTGAATAAAGGCAAGTTGGTTAGGTAGTTCAAGCCAGTTTAATTCTAGGAATGGTTTACAGTGGTATGTGTGGTATTTAGAGTTTGTGGCAAACTTTGCAACTTTGTTGTAGCACTGTTCCAACTTGCTTAGGGTAGAATTTTGTAAGTTAGTTAAGACAGGGGCACAATACAGAAGAGAGGGAAGTAAAAATGTTTTTGCAAGGGAAGTTTTGGTTGCTGCAGTAAAAAAGTGTTTGTTTCTATATGAGTCCCAATTTTTGATGAGTTTTCTTTATATTTTGCTGTATATGGGGGTCAAATAAAAGTTTATTGCCCGTGATAACACCTAGAAGTTTGGTTTCCTGCAATATTTCCATGGCAGTGTTGTCAGATGCAAGGATGTTGAAATGATCAGTGCCAAAGGAGGTGTTTTGGGGATGAAAGAGTACTAGTTTTGTCTTCTTTGGATTAAGAAAGAGTTGGGCATTTCTTAGCCAGGATTCAACTGCTGTAAAGGACTGTTGAGTTTTTGAGATTAGTACTGGTAGTGATTGAGCAGTACAGATTATGGTGGCATCATCAGCATATTGAATGAGGGTCCCAGAGTGAGAGGCAGTGTGAAGGTTGTTTGTGAAAATGTTGAAGAGTAGGGATTCTAGGATGGAACCTTGGGAGACTGCAGTAGGATTGTGGAGAAAGGGTGAAAGTTTGTTGGACCATTTCATTGCTTGTTTATGTTCATTGAGTTATTATTTATATGATTAGATTTGATTGTTTATAAAGTGTATGTCTTTTAAATTTTTAATTTTTATTTTGAAGATACTGTCAACTGATTGGATTTGACACAGATGCATCATTATTTAAACAAGAGCAGCAGTTACTGTAGTATGTCTGAGGAAGCAGAAAGGACTCTGTGAAAGCGCTCACATGTTTTATATATTTTTACTATTTTTTATTAAAGTGTTGTTTTGCCGTGTGTATTACAACGAGTTGGTGGCTTTTTTGGATCCTTGAGTTAGCTCTGAAACCATTTTACTGTGTTATGTGAGAAGCCTAAGTTAGACAGTGTGTTCAAAAGTAATGGGTGAGACACTGTGTCAAAGGCCTTGAAGAGATCAAGGAATACTGAGGCTGTTTAGCATCCTCCATCTCTGGCCTTGTTCACGGTGTCTGTGAAAAATAATAGGGTTGTAGCTGTGCTGTGGCTAGGTCAGAAGCCATGTTTGGTTTTGGTTAAAAAATTGTTTTGCAATAGATATTGCATTACCTGCTGATGGATATGTCTTTTGAGAATTTTGGATATGGGTGACAAGATGGAAATTGGATGGGTCAAAAGAGTTACCTTCTTTGTGGATGGGGGTGATGTGAGATTGTTTCCATATGGTAGGTACTTCTGATTCAGATAAAGACCTATTTATAAGGATATTGATTGGGTAGGCAATAGAGTTAGCAGCCAGTTTGAGGTAGTACGGGGGAGATTGTCAGCTGAAGTAGAGCAGGGTTTTACTTTTTGTAGCAGTTAATGTCAGTGGATATGGGCTAAAATGAGAGTGGGGTTTGTATGACATTTTGTTGAGTATGGGGGTAAGTAATGACAAGGTTAGAAGTAGTTGATGGCCTGGGGCTGGTGTCTAAATAGGTTGAAGTGTGTGTGGGGGGTCCAGCATATGGGTGTTAGTAAGTCTGAAATTGATTCTATGAAGTGCTTGTTAAAGTTTTCAGCTGTTTGTGATGGAGGGGTATTAGGTGATAGGTGTGCTCTCCATTTCTTCCAGGGTTAAGTAGAGAAGATATGGAGTGCTAAAATTTACTGGTGTTGATTTTATGCTGGAGTTGAAGCTGGGAATAATATGACTTCTTGTCTGTTGATTCATTTTGTCACTTTGTTACATAGTGTTTTGAAATTAACATGATTTTGTTCATTTTTATTTTGTTTCCAGGTTGACCAGGCTAGGTCCCTTTGCTTCATCTGGTGTTTACATTCCTTGGTGCGGAGTTATTTTTGATTCTTTTCATACAAATGGGAGCTAGTGTATTAAGTATGTGAAGGCAGGTGTTATTAAAGTATAGTACAGCATCATTAAAGGGGTAGTTGTTTAAGGGGTGTCCAGTCAATTTCCTGTAGGAGATTGTAGAATTTATGCTAACAAAAATTGAGTTCCTAACTGATTTTATAGTGTGTACCCTTAGTTGTTGGGAGTTTGTTCTAAGGGAGTAAGCTGGTAGGTGATCGCTCAGCGAGCTAGGCAGTGTACCAGAAGAGGGGTAATTAGCAGGGTGGGATACTAGAATCCAGTCTAAGGTGGATTGACAGGCAAGATCTTTGCTGTATCTGGTTGGAGCATAGATAAGCTGAGAAAAAACATACAGATATATACTATTTGTGAGGGAGTCGGAAGCTATGGTTTGCCAATCTATATTTGCATCTCATAAGATTATTGTTTCAAGGTTTATTGTTTGGGATGTCCAGGATAAAATATTTTATAAGACTGGTATATTCTTACCTGGTGGGATACATATTACTATTATTATGCAAATTATTTTTGATATATTAAGGTTCAAAAAGGAAATTAGTACCTCAGCATTGGAAAAGATGGGTATATTACTAGTACAGGGTGTGGTGTTGAGTGCAGAGGGATAGAGAAGTGCTATCCCTCCCCCTTTTGTTTTAGATCTGTCTCTTCTGGTTATTGCAATGTTTGACGGTATTATTTCTGAGTCTTTACTTTGAGATGTAGCCATGTTTCAGTAAGGGCTAGTATGTCAGGTTTATTTTGATCAATCCAGGCATGCAGTGGGGCTATTTTATTACATATACTTCTGAGGTTAAGTGTAAGTATTAAGTCTTTGGGGTTACTCTTGTTGTTAGGATTAGAGGGTGGGCCAGGGTTAGGATGTATGTCTCCACATTTGAGTAGATAGGTAATGAGGAATGCGTACCATGGGAAGTGTTTTTTATTTCTAGGTGAGAGTACCCGTGCCAAGTGTGGTTTCATAGTAGGTGAGGATGCAAGTTTGTGGCTTGAATATAATGGGAGGGTATAGGAGAAAAGCTGGGAGGAGATATGTGAGAAGCTGAGTTGTTTACTGGGGAGAGGGTTAGAGGATGTTGTTGATGCGTATTGGTGTGTGGGGTATGCAGAGATATAGCTGTAGTGAGGTTGAGAATTAAGAGTAAAGAGGCTAGGTAAGTTAGGAGGAGCATGTCAACTGTGATAGTGGGATTAAAAATAGTAACAGTGGAATTTGTGTGTTTGAATGTAGTACAGGTTTAAATAAAGATTATCATGTGATACGTGTGCAGCTAAAGGTAAGGTTGGAATGTTTTGACTTCAGAGTGGGCTTTGATAATGTGGTTAGGTATATTACCTTGCAGTTTGTGATAAGGATAGGTGGGGTTAATGTGATTGGTCAGTAGTAAAATTATGGTGCAATGCTAGTTTGTGTGTATAGTAGAAGAGACAGTGGTAAGCCTGGAGTTAATTTAAAATAGTATGAGGTGGTGATTGTATTGTGATGGTAGAGTAGAGAAAGATGCAATAAAGTATAGTAGTGGGCATGTGAGTTCAAGGGGATGGATGTAAGGGAAAGCAGATAAGTTTGGCTAAATAAAAGAAAGTAAGTTCTGCATGAAATGTGGGTGTGAACAAGGTTGGGTTGTATTTAATTGGATCATAGGAATGAGGGGTAGTGGTTTGCTTAGAATAAGAGTAGAGGTAAACAATCGGTGAGGTAGGATGTTCATGGATACAAAAGACTTGTCTGGAGTCACAGCATCTAATTTTATATTTAAGGACTTTTCAATGTCTTTCCAGAGATATGTTACACTGATAAGAGTAAAATATGCTGACGTGTTAATGTAGCTTCACCTTCAGCAGTAAAAAGGGCTATGAGTGTGGGTGAATGAGTGGGGGGTGGGGATATCCTTTCAGCAGATTCAACACTACAAAACAATGCAAACTAGACTTAACAAATTAAGTTATTTGCATATTGCCTTACATAGATTTAAGTCTATTTGTTGCTTGTGTACTTCTTGCCAACTGCAGGTGAAATTCAGTTGTGCAAGTTCTTTATGTAGTGCAATATGATAAGTCAGACTACTGCTGCTGCTGCAGAAGGAATATGTGCTTGTTTCACTTTTTGTACAGTGAAGGCAGCTGGATGGAGACATACACTTGGGACATGGAGTAGTGAAGTGACTATAAAATATTCTGTTAGATTAAACCTGTAGGTCACTCCTGTTTTTTCAAGGATGCAGAGCATATTAGAGGCAGGTCATATTGTCATTGTGGTATTAGCATAATGTTTTCAATACTATTCCATGTTTCATAGCTGAGGAACTCAGAGTATTTCCAGTGGGATTATGGTTGTTTGCTGACATCGTTTTTGTGACTGGCACTGATCTTTAAAGAAAGAATTGAATCTAACCACATTGTCAAGTACTTGAATGAATTCAGACACACACATACGTGTGTGTGTGTGTGTGTGTGTGTGTGTGTGTGTGTGTGTGTGTGTGTGTGTGTGTGTGTGTGTGTGTGTGTGTGTGTGTGTGTGTGTGTGTGTGTGTATCAAACTGTTGAAAATGAACATATTGAATGACAAGTGATCAAACTCAACTTGTCTATCAGCAGCTGATCGAAAAATGCCAAAAAAAAGAATAACAAGATAAACACTGTTGCTGTTACTGCTAAAGCTGCCAATGAAAACAAAACAAACTTCAAGAAAAACCTTCGGCAGACCACCACGGCACCATGATGCAACTGTTAAAACCACAAATTTATTGAGTAAAACTGTAAAGCAAGGATATATGTTGACACAATGTTAACTGAGAGAGATTGAAAACTAAGTCTGCATCATTTTTTCCCTTTTCCTTTCCTGACTTTGTGTTCTGGGGTTCTGGTGGAACTGTTGTTTGACAAAAACCAGTAGAAGCCAGTTGATAGATGTATGGACCACTCCTTCTTTTGGTCTAGTAGTACTTGCTTGTAACGAGATGTTAGAATTCTACTCTGACAACGGCAAAGTCTGAGAGACATGGCTCGAGCCAGCTACAAAGCTTCCAGCAGCCGTATTTGCTGCCTCTGTTAATACCAACTGTCACACACAATTTCTGTTGCCATGACAATGAGCTATAAAAGGATGATTGGACTCAATGAGTCCTATAATAACTTATCACCATAGGGATACATGTCTAAGAAAACAATTGGTTAAAACTAAGAAGCTTATCCAATAGGAAAGTTACTACTGAATGCCTCACTACTGGCTGTTGATTAATTTCTAGAACTGCAGTTTGTCGCTATGCTTCCAATCAGTACTAAGACTATGAATCTGCATTTGCATATGTGGTCCACCCCACATTTGTGATTGGGCATCTGAGTTTTAAATAAAATCTGTAGCAGGATTCACACATGATCTGAAGAAGACTATATCAGCCGAAAGTGCTTATCGGACCAACTCGGAGATCACACTACATTGAGGAAGAGAGTAAACAAAGACTACACAATGAATACTCCTGCTGTAAGAAACTAATCAACAATCATTGTATGCATGAAACCATTGGCAAATCTGCATTGCATGCCAATCATTCATCATTTGCATATCCCACCACAGGCATTAGTCCTATCAGTCACTCCAGCCATGCCCATTCCTGCTCCAAATGGCTGGTGAGCCAGTACACTACAGCAAAGCCAGTTAACTTCTGTATGTCTTTACTGTTATTTGGTAACTGAGCTAACAGTCCATGTTAAATTACTTGTTAGCAAGGCTTGCATCTTCTTCTCTGCATCAATTCAGGCTAAGGTAATCTCTGTGACTACCTCTTCCCTCCCACTTTAATACTTTATCTGTTGTTAGTTCATTTAATTTGGACTAGGAATGAGGTTGTATGTCCCCAACTTAGAACCAAGCATTTTAGTCCATAATTAGCAATGTACATGATTTTAAATGGGTTCCTTTATCATTACTTATGCTAAAATGGCCTGCATAGAGTAATTGTCTCCTGCTACTGTGATTGTTTATCTCTACCTGCTTCACTCCTCTCCCACCTCCAATTCCCCAGCCACCCCCCAGACCCTTACATTTATTCCCCCTTAAGTCCTCCTACATTTTAATATGCTACCTACCCCTTAAAGACATATACATTAAAAACCCTCTTCCAGTTTATATCCTCTATCAATTCTTGCTGCAGCCCATTCCACAGACTTACTTTCTTTACAGACATTCTAAACCCGCTTTTTTCCATACACACCCCTGCTTACCAGCACATTTTTATTCTCCCAGGTTTTAACATATCAGAATGGGCAGGAATCTTAAGAGAGCAGGTGTCATTGCTATTATTTGGAAAAACAACTTAGAAATAACTCCAGCCCATCTAAATATTCCATAATTTAATAATGCTGAACTTCTGATTGCATACCTCAAAATCAACCGAAAGAAATCTATATGTATCTCAGCAATATATATCCCACCAGGCAACAGCATTACCACAACTCAAAATATCCTTCACTGGATATCTGACAACATGCCCCTGGAAAGCTTCATCTTAGGTGGCCTAAATATAGACTGGCAATCCATAAACAGCAGCAACCCCAAGGACTCTATTCACTTATTTGGCTTCACCCAGCTAATAGACTCCACTACCAGAATCAACAAAAGCACTAACAGGCAATCCACACTGGACTGGATATTGACAAACAAGCCTCAAAATATAAAATCTCCTGGTTGCTTACTAGATACTATAAGTGACCACCTCCCAACCTATGTAATCAGACAACAACATGGTTCACCCAAACCAATATTCTATAAAGGAGTATGTAATTTAACCAAATTTGGCAAATGCACATTTATTACAAACCTATCTCAATACAACTGGAATGTATAAAGAGTAATGCCCCTAGATGAAGCAGTTACTCACTTAAATTATATCTTCCTAAAATAGTAAATGATTTAGCACCAGTTAGGACAAGAAGGGTAAAATCTAATAGGGAATCATGGCTGACAAAAGAGACCAAACAACTCATGCTGCAAAGAGATGAAGCATGGAAACAATGGAATAAGAATAAAACACAACATGGCTACCAAAAATTTAGATATCTCAAAAACCATTCCAAGATCTTTGGTAAAACTGACAAGAAATCATACTACAATCTCTAAAAAAAGCACCAAAACAACCCCGAGCTTTTTGTAAACTATTATACCCTGGCCATTCCACTACACCCTGTGCTTCTACTTCAAATAACAAAGAGTCCATTGATACTCTGTTCAGCAATATCATTTTATCTGGTCAGTTCTACTACTAATCAATGACCACCTCACTTCAACCCTCCAACTGCCATCTGTTCTCGAATGCAACATGCTATCTTCTAGTTTTCAGCCCATCCAAATATCAACCATAAAAAGAATTACTAGCCAAATTAAAAACAACCTCAGCTGCCAATATCCTTCTCAGGAAGTTCCTCAAAATAGGTGCACAAACACTAGCCTTCTCTGTCTCCATTCTAATCAACAAGTCAGTAACTGAAAACTATGTCTCATCCATCTGGGAAAAAAAATATTATTATACCCATTCACAAAGTAGATACTTCAACAGAGTTAACAAGTTATAGACCTACTGCTATCCTATCACCCCTCTCTAAAATCCTTAAGAAATATATTAATTCTCAGTTTATGAAACATATAACCAAACACAACCTCCTCTTCAACACCCAGCATGGTTTCTGGCCCAACCACAGCACTACCACTGCCCTCTTCAACTTTACCATCATAGTGAACCAATACAGAAATGAGGGCAGCCTTGTTTCTTCACTATTCCTTGACCTTTCTAAAGTAGTTGGCATGGTGTAACACCAAAGGCTCCTCTCTGAACTTGTAATACTAGTTCTCACTTACCCATCCCTCTTGTGATTTCACGGTTATTTATGCAACCATCAGCAGGCAACTAAATGACAACAAAACCTATCGGCATTTCAACCATTCTCTGTTGGTGTTCCACAAGGGTCAGTACTCAGCTCCCTTCTAATTAATATTTTCATAGATAAACTTCATACCGCTGCAATCTTGCAACTCTAACTTGCTGCTTAATGCCAAAAAATAAATAAAATAAACTGATGCAATTTACACCAAAACAGCACCTTAATCACAAAGACAATTTCATATTACCTCAAGTAATGAGACAAAAATAGAAACCATAAGCCAAACTAAACTATCTGGAGTCATAATAGATGACAACCTCAAATATGATCACTAAATACTTCAGTCCATCAAGAACCCTCACCAAAAACTCAGTTCCCTCTACAGGAACAAGCACCACCAGACAGAACAAGCAAGGATTACATTAGCAGCAACATACGTCCTTCCTTCTCTGTTACATACTTCCACCATTCTTATAAATATCAACACTACTTATAAAACTAAACTAGCCTCCTGTTAATACAAAATAGCTAAAGTTGCAACCAATCAACCTTATAAAATACACCACTGTTGTGCATTAAAAAATTAAACTGGCTTGAACTCCCAAACCAGTTGACATACTCACAACTAATCATTGCCCACAACCTATTGCATTTCTTAGACAAATGCCCAGCATTACAACTGTACTATTCACCTACTAGAGAAACTTTTATGTATCAGTAAGACATTCAATACTGCTGATGGCTTTCTACTCTCATTATTTGTGAAAAGTCTGGAATGAATCCCTACACAGTTAAAACAGTTAGAAAACTTAAATAGTTTGAAAACCTTGTGTAAACAACACCTATCCCAAAGAAGGACATTTTCTTTCTGCTCACCTGGCTAGCTTTACTCAGATTACTTTTCTCCAACTCTTACAGCCACTTTGCCTCCTAATCTTTCTTTACCTTATCACTCCTCCTCATACTGCACTTATCACTCCTCCTCATACTGCACTTGTAATTCCTCCTCATACTGCACTTATCACGCCTCATACTACACTTATTGCTCCTCCTCATACTGCATTTATTGCTCCTCCTCATACTGCACTTATCGCTCCTCCTCATACTGCACTTATCACTCCTCCTTATACTGCACTTATCACTCCTCCTCATACTGCACTTATAGCTCCTCCTTATACTGTACTTATCACTCCACCTCATACTGCACTTATTGCTCCTCCTCATACTGCACTTATCACTCCTCCTCATACTGCACTTATCACTCGTCCCCATAATGCACATATTGCTCTTCCTCATACTGCACTTATCACTCCTCCCCATAATGCACATATTGCTCCTCCTCATACTGCACTTATCACTCCTTCTCATACTGCACTTATCACTCCTCCTCATACTGCACTTATCACTCTTCATACTGCACTTATCACTCCTCCTCATACTGCACTTATCACTCCTCCTCATACTGCACTTATCACTCCTCCTCATACTGCACTTATCACGTTTCATACTGCACTTATCACTCCTCCTCATCCCGCACTTATCACTCCACCTCATACTGCACTTAACACTCTTCCTCATACTGCACTTATCACTCCTCCTCATACTGCACTTATCACTCCTCCTTATACTGCACTTATCACTCCTCCTCATACTGCACTTATCACTCCTCCTCATACTGCACTTATCACTCCTCCTCATACTGCACTTATTGCTCCTCCTCATACTGCACTTATCACTCCTCCTCATACTGCACTTATCACTCCTCCTCATACTGCACTTATCACTCCTCCTCATATTGCACTTATTGCTCCTCCTCATACTGCACTTATCACTCCTCCTCATACTGCACTTATCGCTCCTCCTCATACTGCACTTATCACTCCTCCTCATACTGCACTTATCACTCCTCCTCATATTGCACTTATTGCTCCTCCTCATACTGTACTTATCACTCCTCCTCATACTGCACTTGTTGCTCCTCCTCATACTACACTTATCACTCCTCCTCATACTGCACTTATTGCTCCTCCTCATACTGCACTTATCACTCCTCCTCATACTGCACTTATCACTCCTCCTCATACTGCACTTATTGCTCCTCATACTGCACTTATCACTCCTCCTCATACCGCACTTATCACTCCTCCTCATACTGCACTTATCACTCCTCCTCATACTGTGCTTATCACTCCTCCTCATACTGCACTTATCGCTCCTCCTCATACTACACTTATCACTCCTCCTCATACTGCATTTATCACTCCTCATACTGCACTTATCACTCCTCCTCATATTGCACATATTGCTCCTCCTCATACTGCACTTATCACTCCTCATCATACTACACTTATCACTCCTCCTCATACTGCACATATCACTACTCCTCATACTACACTTATTGCTCCTCCTCATACTGCACTTATCACTCCTCCTCATACTGCACTTATCACTCCTCATACTGCACTTATCACTCCTCCTTATACTGCATGTATCACTCCACATACTGCACTTATCACTCCTCCTCATACTGCACTTATCACTCCTCCTCATACTGCACTTATCACTCCTCCTCATACTGCACTTATTGCTCCTCCTCATACTGCACTTATCACACCTCCTCATACTGCACTTATCGCTCCTCCTCATACTGCACTTATCACTCCTCCTCATACTGTACTTATCACTCCTCCTCATACTGCACTTATCACTCCTCATACTGCACTTATCACTCCTCCTCATACTGCACTTATCACTCCTCATACTGCACTTATCACTCCTCCTTATACTGCACTTATTGCTCCTCCTCATACTGCACTTATTGCTCCTCCTCATACTGCACTTATCACTCCTCCTCATACTGCACTTATTGCTCCTCCTCATACTGCACTTATCACTCCTCCTCATACTGCACTTATCACTCCTCCTTATACTGCACTTATCACTCCTCCTCATACTGCACTTATCACTCCTCCTCATACTGCACTTATCACTCCTCCTCATACTGCACTTATTACTCCTCCTCATACTGCACTTGTCACTCCTCCTCATACTGCACTTATCACTCCTCCTCATACTGCACTTATCACTCCTCCTCATACTGCACTTATCACTCCTCCTCATACTGCACTTATCACTCCTCATACTGCACTTATCACTCCTCCTCATACTGCACTTATCACTCCTCCTTATACTGCACTTATCACTCCTCCTCATACCGCACTTAACACTCCTCCTCATACTGCACTTACTCCTCCTCTTACTGCACTTATCACTCCTCCTTATACTGCACTTATCACTCCTCCTCATACTGTACTTATCACTCCTCCTCATACTGCACTTATCACTCCTCCTCATACTGCACTTATTGCTCCTCCTCATACTGCACTTATCACTCCTCCTCATACTGCACTTGTTGCTCCTCCTCATACTGCACTTATCACTCCTCCTCATACTGCACTTATCACTCCTCCTCATACTGCACTTATCACTCCTCATACTGCACTTATCACTCCTCCTCATACTGCACATATTGCTCCTCCTCATACTGCACTTATCACTCCTCCTCATACTGCACTTATTGCTCCTCCTCATACTGCACTTATCACTCCTCCTCATACTGCACTTATCACTCCTCCTCATACTGCACTTATCCCTCCTCATACTGCACCTATGGCTCCTCCTCATGCTGCACTTATTTCCTAAACTCTTACTTTTCCTCCTCCTCTTACACCCCACCACTAACTACAATTCCTCCTCTGTTTATCTATCTGCCTCCTCCCTTCCATAACTTCTCCTTTCATATCTCTCATCATTTTAAGCTACATTCTTTTTGTTTGTCTATAAATTATTAGTAAACTCAAAAGCACGCCAGTTTGATCTTTTCCATGCAGCCATCATTCTATAAATATATTAATTGTTATTGTATTCAGTAATTAGCCATCCATCCATTCTCAACCCCTTTTCTCATTTTGCACTTGGGGTCAGGGTGTCATTTCAACAGTGACAATCATCTCAAGCCAAGGTTTACACTGCTGGGTGGCTAGCCCTGCCACAGTAGTTCATCCATACCATTCACTCGCGCGCGCGTGCACACACACACACACACACACACACACACACACACACACACACACACACACACACACACACACACACCTACAGCCAATTTAGTGTGTTCAGTCCACCTACTGCATGTCTTTGGAATGTGGGAGGAAACCACCATGACCACAGGGAGGACATGCAGACTCTCTACAGAAGGCATCCTAGCCGAGAATCAAACCAGAATACCTCATGCAGTGAGGCAACAATGCTAACTGCTGCACCACCGCAGCAAACCTATTCAGTAATTAGCCGATTTATGTTAATTTTTCTCTTGTTTTTTTGTGTTAAAGTGCTATGTTCATGTAAGAAATATTTAACAATATTTAAAAATTATGTAAATAAGCTCATGTACAGATGTTTTAACCCTGCAATTATAAATGTACATCACGTGTAATGTAAATTTGGAATTTTTTTCCCCGGGTCTCGGTTTAAAATGGGTTTTACCCAGTCAGACATTTCCAGGTCAAGAAAGGCAAACACATCAACAAATAAATAGATTTTCAAGTTTTTATAAGTAATATAACTTATACAAAATGCATTATTTTTTTCATAAGATTTAATTAACAGTTCCTGCATAACACAGAAGAAAACTGATTTTCTAAAATGAGATGTTGGTACTGACCTACAGCTAGTAACAGAATTCACATACCAGTTCAAGCCACTGAATAAGAGCAGAATATTGAGCTTTGAGTCCTTCTATACTTAATTAGCTAATTTGCATTATTTATTTATGTACTTATTTTATTTTTTATTTATCATTTGTTGACTGAGTTAGTTCCAGTAGGCTAGTAACCTCTTTTCAGGGGAGACCCGAGATGGTATTTATACTGCTAGTGGAAATTTGGCCAGGATATCAGGGATCTTCCTCTACTCTTTCTGATAGGTGCCATGGGATCTTTTATATCCACCTGAGCTACCACTAACTTAAGCAGATGGGTCCTTTGTTTAATGCTAATCTGAAGGATGACACACTCAGGAGTGCAGCATCCCCTTAAACTGCACTGCAGTGTCAGCAATCCATGTACCTGGTGAGGGAAAAGAACCCACAGCCTTCTGCATCAAAAGTAAGAGTGCTAGCTGTTACACCACTTGCTATTGTTTGTATGCTGTATAGATATGCCTGGTCTAGACTTCTGCATTACAGCAATTTTTTTTTTTAAGTCAGAAAGCTAATGTCATGAACAGAACACAGAGAGTAGCATCAAATGCCACAAAGAAAATTCCATTCGGAGAGCATGAAATGTTTTGGTACATTTTATAACATGATTTTAGATGGAACTTACAAAATGTAAATTCTAGATGTAGTCAGTACAGCTGTTGTTATGGATTTTACTTTCAGTCAATTTGATTAATGATGTATGTTGAGATTATATATGAGTAGCAAAGAGATATGCACTACTGAAGTCATTTACTGGCATCTAAAGGCATTAGTAAAGGGAAAATTATTGTGGAAGGGCACCCAACTAGTTCCTGCAAAGAGAACATTTTCTATTTTTGAAAACTATTATGAAATACAAGTGCAAAGAAATATTCACTGTAAACATTTTTCAGTTATATTTTGCTGTAAAATCATTTTAAGTAGCATTTAACTTAGCAGCATTTATGCTACACTTCTGCTCAAGTAATGATATAATCCAAGCAATAATGGATACCTGTCATTTTGTGAGATGCATACTATAATCCCAAACCTGTCATCTAAAATGCTAATGCTTTGAATATTCAATATGTTTGTCAGACTAATCATTATGGCTGGACAGTTTTTTGCTTTACTATCATCCCTTGGCTCAGGATTTTTTTCTGCTGACACAGCCAATTATGTTGCTATAATGTATGCTAAGCTAAAGTATTCTGACCCACACTAGGGGCCATTATAACATTTATGCTTGTTCAAGATAACTAAATAAAAATGCATGTATCACATATGAATACACAAGCATTATTTTATTCCGAACCAGCTGTAATCAGAAATAAAAAATATCAAACTACAGTATATTTATTGTATTTATATGTTTTCTGTATTATTTGCTAATCAGGAAATGGAATGGTAAACAAACCCCTTTTTAGCCACGACTGGACACGAGACAAGAATAGCACTCAAGGAATTATTGCAGTTCAGTAGAACAGCTACATCAACAAACAGAATAACCTGCTATGCGTGCTGTTTACAATGCAGATGAATAACAGAATAACACGTGTATGTTGATGTTAGAGACTTTCTTCTGTCATAACCTGTGAGCTAACAGCTGCTGGTAACAGTGTAAGGTACTGGACTCTGGTATTCATAGGCCTAGGTCTCAGATGCATACCAGCATCTTGTGTGCTGTGTCTTCCATACCATCAAGAATTGTCCTGATTCATGAACTGCAATCGTGGTAGTTGCAGCAGGGTACAAAGAACATTCCAGTGTCTTGAGGGGCACATGCCAGAGTCTAGTATACCACTGTGGACTAGGCACGCCTGTTCTTGTCATGGAAGAAATAGCAGTTTACACCGGACAAACGTCAATAACTTACATTCTGCAATATGTGTATCACAGAGGTTGGACTGTCTGAAAAACATTAAATCTCCTTTATAAAGAGTAAAAATGAGCTTATACAACATGCTGTGCACTGCTTCTTTAAGGTCGGGCAGAGAACAGATGAAACAGAATCAGATATACAGCGTATGCTTCTTTCCAATCGGTTTGCCACTGCTAAGTACAGGAAAACGTTTGTATACATTAGGGAAGGTTATTAGAGACATGTTTGTGCAATTCAGTCAACATCACAAAGAGACCTCTATCCTGCAGTTGTTGCTCCAAAGGTTGCCCTTTCCACAGAACATGCTTTGATCCCTGTGAAAAAATAGTGAAGTTTCCTAGAAAAGCAGGCTGCATTGGCAGTATTTATATGTATGTTATGCATGTGTGTATGCATGTGTGTACGTGTTCCTTTATGGGGAGAGGTTAGTGGGCAATGGGCATATATATATATATATATATATATATATATATATATATATATATATAATGTGTGTGGGTGTGTGTGTGTATATATATATATATATATATATATATATATATATATATATATACACACATATATATATGTGTGTGTATTATATATATATATATATATATATATATATATATATATATATATATATATATATATATATATATATATATATATATAAAGCTTTAATCAATTTTCTTTCTATAAGTCAGTAAATTCGCACTTCTAAACTTTTTTCATTATGATAAAATGTTAATTGTAAATTGAATGTTAAAACATAGCTCATTCTACAAAGCACAAGACAAATCTTAAACAACTAACAGTATAAAATGATGTGTCATTTCAGACAGACTTGTAGATGTGGACATTATTGGAGTATTGGAATTAATTTAATTGAGTGTTACACAGCATCAAACCAGAGCAACATAAGCACACATAACTATCTCAGTTGTACAGTATATGTCATTCTACTTGGTTAACAGCATTCACACAGTATTAGGAACTGGCAGGCTAGGTACGGCCTAATTTTGACTTTACCTAGGACTCCTCGGAGTTTTACAGGGACAAAGCAGACTGGAATTAGACAGTTGTGCTACTTTCCTTCATTCCTCGCCTTGTGTAAGATGGATGGTATTGTCTCATATCAGATTACTGTATGACCCAGTCAGTAAGTACTCAGAAAAACAAAAAAAAATATGTACAAAGACACATCAAAGCCTGAAAATGTGATGTTTTAGTATATAGCTCATGAATTGACAATGGCGTTAGGTGTCCAATAATGTACTCAAACCAATAGACCAGATTTGTCTGGTTACAGGCATGTTTTGAGCTTATTGTGACCTCATTAGCATTGTATAGGTAGACAATTTCACTATGTTCTGAAACATTTCACTTAACAAGAAACCACTGAGGTATTAATGCCAGGGGTGTAATCCAAATAAGGTGGAAACAAGTAAGTAGATATCCCATTGCTGATAATTAAAGGCAGCCTGCAGAATGACTCTGGCAAAACACAGAAGCATGTTGTTAGCCTGACTACAGATAAAATTGGTCTTTTACTGTGAATTCATAAGCCACTCTGCTGAAACCTTAGACTTGTTTTGATGAAGGGGGGTTGCAAAAGTTTCTGTACAAGTGTTGTGAAAGTGGATTCATGAAAGTTAGCCTTGTCTCAGGCAAATCAAGTAGCAGCCTTATTTCAGTTTATGCTGTGTTTAAAGAGAATTCAAATAAGCATGCCGAAGAACAACACATGCTTTACTCCTAATTGTTAGAAAAAATGGGCCACAGAGAGCCACACTAAGCTGGATATTCCTTGGTATACCACAAAGCTCATAGTATCACACCAAAAGCTCTGCAACAGATATTCTATAGGCTGCACATGTAAAAGTTTCACTGGAAGATAGTGGTGCATACAGCAGGACCAGTCACTCTTCTGGTGGGATCCTAGGCATCTGGTACCTCTGCTCTATGTCCCTGATGGTCGTAATACATGCTGCATCCCCAGGTTATGCCTGATATCCAGCATTATGTAACCCAGTGTTTTTTTCAGAGACTCTTGTTCATTCTTTTTATAAATTAAACATTGCACCACACTTCACAGCTTTAGGCAGAAGCACTTTAGAAACTAACAGTATTAGCTGTTAAATTAAAATAAATTAGTAAGAAATTATTCTAATTTGTAGTACAGAAAGTTGATGGAACAATACTCACTTTATACTTATTAAACAGATTTGCCAGATGAGTATGTTCAGGAGTTGTGAAGTCTATATAACCATCGGAGGTAGCCCCAACACAACTGCCTTTCAACTGTACCCAGACTTTTCTTAATGCATTTGTTGATCTAGACGACCACTTTGTCCAGATAGTCATTTTAATACTTTATACCTATCTCCAAGTGCACTGACTGCAGGGCAATGGGGTGGTGCTCTAAATTCCACCCTCTCCAAGTTTCAAGACATTTATAGATATGGCTTGCTACGTTATTTATAAATTCATTAAAATCACAAATACCCTAAAATACATTTGCTTATGTGTGTGCAAGAGCATAGTTTTTTCCTGACTATGCGAATTAGGAAACATTCTAGAATATGTGCTACTGCTGTACAGTAATAGTAGGAACATAATTACACTGCACTGCTTTCACTTTGAACTGGATGAATGTTTACTCCTGCTGTTCTGTCACAGTACTGCTTTTAATAGTACCTGCTTGAAAAATACCATCCGTATATACTGTTTGAAAACCTAGAAAAAAACACAAACGTGTCACATTAAATGTTATTATAGTATATCCATAGGAGCTCTATCACGTAGTTTCCAAATATATGAGGTAGTATTCATCCTGATCCAGACCCCAACTCTATCACACCAAACAAGGGCATCTCTCCCAATATTAATGCAAGCTTACTCAAATGTTCAACACTTCTCACCATTAGATTCACTTTGGTGTTCAATCTAAAAATGATTCAGATGTACTTGTACCATACGTACCAAAGGTGAGAGATTTCAAGCTTTTACTAATCTCTACAAGCAGACATAACGTTCCTTACAGAGGCCTTGCTAAAACTTACATTAGCAGCCATTAATTAAATCTAGCAGTGGTGAGCTTATATCAAACACATAAGGATGCAGGGTGAGTAGCCATACTAAAGACTCACTAAACTGTTTATTGCATGATAAATACTGCCTTTTCAGAGAAGGAAGAGATGCCACTGTCATTACTGTACCTATAACCAGTCAAAGGTCTGTTAAACTGGTAGCTGCTTACATCCTACCTAAGCAGTTTACTACAAGGCTTGAAGACATACTAATATAGTTAACAGAAAATATCAAATCAGAAAACATCATTCTACGAAATAAAAATATAATTTGGGTAGTCCTACAAAATATATAATTCTAAGACCTTGGTCATCTCCACAGTTTCAGGCAGCAATTCCCCTTTCTAATCTCTATGCAAAACACACAACAAATAAAACCATGGTAGACTGGATAGTCTCGTAAAATTGCTCATATTTTACGTCTGTGAAAATATTGGCTGATACCACTGTCATTATCACACCATAACAAAACATAGGTTCATAGGTTCATAGGTAGGTACTAGGCTATCGGCCCTAGGGCCCATACAAGCCTAGCCAAAAAAATGTACCCTGGCTTTCGCCACCCAAGAAAATTATTTTCCTGTGCCCCTTTCGAGCAGAGCCACAGAAGTGATGCCCGGGGTGAATTTCCCATTTCCCATCCAATCATCAAGATTTTTCTTGAAGAGTGCTAATGAGGAGCTCTGTTTGACATAGATAGGTAGTCTGTTCCAGAGTATGGGAAGTCTCTGGGACAGGAATCTATCCCTCCAGCATGTTCTGTTTATTGTGGTGACAAGGTTTAGGTCCCTAGAGTGTGTAGCTCAGAGGGATTGGGATTTCTTTAATTGGAACATGTCCAACAGCTCTGGGTTTGACATAGCTTTGTATGTTAGGCAGAGATCGCCCCTGAGTAGGTGATATGTGATGGAGTAAAGCTGTAGTTTTTTGACACGGTCTGCATAGGGCATCTGTTTGAGGCCAGTAATCCTTTTTGTGAGGTATTTCTGTGGTCTTTCCAGTTGTTGTAGATGTCTTGTGAGGTACATACTAAAAGGGGCGTTGTACTCTATAATGGGTCTAATGAGTGATGAGTAGAGGGGAACAATTACCTCTTTTTTCTGGATGAGAATCCTTTTGTGATGAGATGAGCCACGTAGAAGGATTTCCTGACCACTGTGGCGATGTGATTATCAAAGGAGAGACTACTGTCCACCTGTGTCCCAAGGTCTCTTATCATATTTTTGGCATTAAGTAGACTACCAGCTATGTGGTAGTTCATGGGTACAGAGTTTTTACCAAAGGGGATGACAATACACTTTTTGTCATTGAGCTTCAGGCCGTGGCTTTGATACCAGGTATCTGTCTCAGTGAGGCCCTTTTGTAGTTTTTCCACATTGTTAGGAGTTTCGATTATGGCTCCTAGTTTGCAGTCATCTGCAAGCTCTGTTAGCCAAAGACCTTCTGTGTTGGCCTGCACTTCAGAGAAGTAGATACTAAACAGGAGAGGACCCAGGACTGAACCCTGTGGTACTCCACTTGTCACTGGTCTGATGTTGGATTTAGAATCTGCTACTTTCACAGTGTGGGTTCTATCCGTGAGCCAGTTGGCAACCCATCTTGTGACATAGGGATTTATACCTAGTCTCTAAGCTACCTTAGAACCCCTCAAATCCTAGATTCATGCCTCTTAGAATTCTGAAACACTTAGACCACAAGTATTCAAAGCTATGAATTCTAACAATTAACTGTTCTGTTAGACCACTTATAGATGTGGCCTTTAATTCCTTTCTAGATACTGGATTAGTTATATTTGATAACTTCACCTCTATTGAATAATTTAAAATCAAACATAAGTCTCTTCTGTCTAGGTGATAAACAAACTGAATTCCCTGAAGGTAACTAGAGACAATGCCTGAGTAAAATAGACAGCAGACAAATTGCCATCACAGTAAGGCAATATAAACATGAGGCCGGATTCATAAATGTTAGCACAAAGTATACACTATATGTACACAGTGTAACCTTTCTGAGTGTATAGACAGCACAAGCTTTGTGGTAGGACTGTTCTTGAATTCAGAAAGTGTACAGTTTGTGATAACCTTTATAAATCCAGTTTATGTTTTTAACAGTAAATAAAACGGCACTGTGTCTTTTAAATGTTTGCTTCACCGCTAGTAAGCTTTGTTCCTCAGCCAAGCACTCAACACCTCATCCCAACCTAACATTATCAGATAACGACTGAGTTGAACTCTAATCTGAGTCCATTAAGGGAACTTGACAGATAACACATATTAAATCGGATGATTCAGACTCATTAAACAGCACACCTGTTGAAAAGCAGGTAAAATCAGTAACAAAACATTAGTTACAAAAAGCAAGCTTCCCTATAACCGTCATGTGGAATTTTTGCCGCCCCCACCCCCCATACTACCTTGACTTATATATTCTAGTTTCATGGTCACACAACTGCAGTAAACAAAGAAATACTTACACGTGTGAAAAATATGTTGCATTACTGTGATCTCACAACACAGATGATTAATATAAAAACAGAAACTGCAATGTTCAGGGAGTCTGAGTTGCCATTCATTAAATTTTAGATCTCCCTTTAAATCTTATTTTGAAAATGATGAACCTTGCCATCAAACAATATTACTTTCAGGTTCATGAGTCTCTGCAATTTAAATGAGCTTCTTGGAAAATGCAAACCATCTGGTTTTCTAAGACCATACAATTTATGTATAAAATTCCTTATACTTATCAAAAACTACCATTTACCTGTTTAGTAAATAGGACTATTGAGGAACAAGGTTCCACTATGAAAGTTTGAGTAATGTCTGGTTGAATCTTCAACTAACCCTCACTGGTTGTAACTTCATCCAGAGAAACAGAATTAAAAAAAATGTGTTTTTAGAGGAGCAAGACCTCTTGCACCACCATTGGAGGGCTTTGCACACACATACTTATATATCCAAACTCCATGATCACACAATTGCAAAGTAAAGGAAAACATTAAAAAAAACAAGTCATTACAAATGCTGTAATCAAAACAGTACTGACGATGAAAACTAATCAAAGAGTTGCAGTTTATCCAGTTGTGGTCAGTTAGTTGTAACTTCATCCAAGAGTTACTTACTTGAAGAATAACTAACAAAAAGATGTTCTCTGAGATTTAGAAATCAAATCAAATCGAGAGGGTTGGAGAGAAAGTGAGAGCAATCATGTGTCACTGAATGTGTGTATGAATGCAGAGGAGACTGTGTGTATGTGTGAGAGATCGAGAGAGTGATCTTGTGTGTGTGAATGCATGTATGAAAGCAGAGGAGACTGTGTGTGTGTAAGAGAGTGATAGCGACAGTGAGAGTAAGGTTGTGTGACTGAATGCCTGTATGAAAGCAGCAGGGACTGTATGTGTGAGAGACTGAGGAAAGAGTGAGACCGATCTTGTGTGAGTGAATGTGTGCATAAACATAGAGAAGACTGTGTGTGTGTGTGTGTGTGTGTGTGTGTGTGTGTGTGTGTGTGTGTGTGTGTGTGTGTGTGTGTGTGTGTGTGTGTCTGTGTGTGTGTGTCTGTGTGTGTGTGTGTGTGTGTGTGTGTGTGTGTGTGTGTGTGTCTGTGTGTGTGTGTGTGTGTGTGTGTGTCTGTGTGTGTCTGTGTGTGTGTGTGTGTGTCTGTGTGTGTGTGTGTGTGTGTGTGTGTGTGTGTGTGTGTGTGTGTGTGTGAAAGCAGAAAAGACTGTGTACAGTATGTGTGTATGAGAGAGAGAGCAAAAGTGTTTTGTTTTTTACTTATTCATTTTTTAAGCAGTATATTATTTACTTTATGTATTTTTGATGTAAAATGCTTCCTCCAACACCATAGCATGCACTAAAGCAAATTTAAAACATTAGGCAGAGGAACCATTTTACATTAAAAATATGTAAAAAAAATAGTATAGTACTTAAAAAAAAAAATAAGCAAGTAAAACAACAATTTTACAGCGAGCCCATTCTCTAAGCGCAGTAATGCCTGAGAAGGTGTGTGTTAATGTGTATGTTAATTGCACATTAACACACACCCTGTCAGGCATTTTCCTTGCTCAGTCGAGTGCTGTTACCCAGGAAATGCCAGAGGGTCCTAATTTATGCTTCTGAGTGATTCAAAGAATTATTCAGCTGTTTAAATTTCCATTGTTGGAGGAGAAAGTGGACACTCTTAAAAGATGACAGTCACCCATTCACTCCTATGGAAGCAGTTGTTGTGCAGATAATTTCAGCAAAGACATAGAAGATATTTATTTATTTATTTAATTACATTTGTTTACCAGAGTAATGCACTGATCAGTATTGGCCAATTTCAGGCTCAGCCTGGGTGAAATACAAAACATTTCACAACCAAAAATACAGAAATGTAAGCAATAAAGAATGGATGAAGATGCATTTTCTGAGTTGTATTCTAAACTTGGAATATGTGTTGATTTCCTTAATGTGGATAGGGAGATTTTGCCAAAAAGTAGGTGCCTGAGAGCAGAAAGCATTTATAGTGCTCTCGAGTCTGGTTCTAGGGGTTATGAGAGTTGGTATTAGCATGCAAATGTGTGTAGATATGTATGTCCGTGTCTGTATAAAGCTGAATGAATGTGTGTGTGTGTGTGTGTGTGTGTGTGTGTGTGTGTGTGTGTGTGTGTGTGTGTGTGTGTGTGTGTGTGTGTGCAAGTGTGTGTGTGTGTGTGTGTGTGTGTGTGTGTGTGTGTGTGTGTGTGTGTGTGTGTGTGTGTGTGTGATTGTATGTGTCTTTCTGGGTGGTCACACTAGGGGAGTTGGTTAAGGAATTCAGTGTCTGGATGTGTGAGTTTGTGTGTGTGTGTGTGTGTGTGTGTGTGTGTGTGTGTGTGTGTGTGTGTGTGTGTGTGTGTGTGTGTGTGTGTGTGTGATTGTATGTGTGTGTGATTGTATGTGTCTGTCTAAGTGGTCACACTAGGGGAGTTGGTTAAGGAATTCAGTGTCTGTGTGTGTGTGTGTGTGTGTGTGTGTGTGTGTGTGTGTGTGTGTGTGTGTGTGTGTGTGTGTGTGTGTGTGTAAGGGAGGGAACCTTTTCCAGTGTAATGCACAGGCCACAAGGGTAAATGCTACCATTTTCAAGTCTGACAGCAATAGTACTAGAAAAAAAAGATTTGAATAATAAAGCCTTTCTCATTGTGGCCATAGCTGTCTCCCAATCACAGTTTCGCAACATAATGTTACTTGACCTACCTGTCAGTTGGTGAATCTTTAACACAGACACTAAATCATCACAGACATTAAAATTCTTGAGTTTTCAGTCTTTTAGCAGCTCATGGCCTTCTTTAAAAATTAAAATATTCTGTATATGTCACAGTGTGGTTTCAAAAAAAAAAACAGTCAATACTGCCTTTCAGGGCATTATATGACATAAGAGAGGGTCTAAACTGTGTTCCATCTGTACAGGCTGTGCAAATGCTTCTGAATGTGTGGTGTGATTATGTATACATGGTCTCCAAATTAGTAACAGTTTGCTATTTAGACATAATACAATTGAAACTTCTGATAAGAACAGCGAATACTGGCTTGGAGAAATTCTCAATGAGTCAGTCAAGATCACAGCAAGCAGTGTGTCATAATTACTATACCAGCTGCTAGCCTGTCATTCATCTCTGGGTGTCTGGCTGCTAGTAGCTATTTTCTTGTTGATGCCTTCAGTATGTATGTATGTATGCATGTATATACCAGGATACACTGCCTCTGGCAGTTTACAGTGAACATATGACACATATATGGATGTAACCTGGATTACAGTACTCCTCACGGAATAACCCATATGCTGCTTTGGTGGTACTTTCAGCGTATGTAACCCTTCCCCTAATCTCATCACCCTTATCGCAACAGAACCTTATGGAAGACTGTGACCGGACATGTGCTAATGTTTACAAACCCGGCTTTCCACTGACATCTCCTGCCATGGTTTTTATATCTATTATCATGATTTAAAGCTGAGACAAAACATAGGCTCCAGAACCTGTAAAGGCAGCCTGCATCCTAGTATGGTCTGGCCTCCTGCATACTAATTACAGAATGACTGGATAGCAAGCAAAACTTGATATACCTGTTCTTAGTTTTATAATACAGTCGGGGGTTTGATGCAGAGCACTTCTCAAGCAGTGTCTTTATTTGTCAATGTTACATGTACTGATGGTAATGGTTACTGTCAAAAGAAAATGCAGTAAGGTTTGCTGGCATACAGTCACTGTATAATTATAGTGTAATACAGACTAAAGTTAAAATTTTACCAGGTTGGTAACAAGGACACACATCTTTGATATGTGTGTACTATAACTGATTTCCAAATATAGTCACCTTTAGCTTTTCAGATTTTAAAACAAGCATACATAAAAAAAGTTTCATTATGGGTCCTGGCTTTGATTCCCTAAGTTTCCATATGCTTACACACAGTAAACAAATCTGACTATAACTCACAGTTCCTCCCTGAAGAGATGTACCTAGAGGGTTTTAACTTGCTAATAAAGTAAAGTCTAATTCAGAATTAGTTAAAAATAAATTAGCAAGAACTACATGGATACAATTTGTGAATAGTGTACAAAAAGAAGCCTACACCTATTTTGTGCAGCAATCATACCTCTCAGCTGTACAAATTTTCACAGAATGTCAAGATTTTTGCTTCATATTTTTGGTCTATTTTTCATACACTTGTGGTTTTCTGGCAAATTAGTGGCAAATCACCAAAGACGAAAGTTAGAAAATAATGACAGACAATTGAGTTTCAGACTTCATGCCTTTCAAAATTCATGCTAATGCTAAACCTATTATTCTATCAATTTTCTAAATTTGTAAGAGCAATATCTAAAACTTGTCCCTATTTTTGGGCCTTTTTCCCACTTTTATTTATGGCTTTGTCCAGATTTCTTGCTCTAAGAGGTTGAGAGGTATGGTACCGTTCACTATAATTGCAGTACTATGAAGCTATGGTTACGTCAAGGAGACATTTTAGAGTGTTGAACTTCACCACATTTTTAAAGGCATTTAACTGTCCAGTTGCTGGCAGCTAGCCTCTGTTTCGTAAGACAGTTGCATGGAAAAGTGGAGGAGTGTATGCTATTTTAAAATATCGGGAGAGATGCTTGCTTATTCCTAACTGTATTTCTGTGCCTTGTAAACTTACTTGCATTCTTAAGGTGTATATGTACACACTGTATTCTGTAGTGTGCTCAACAGCCATAATGCAAATACATATAGTATAGTCTGGCTTTCAGTAAAATCAGGGGCTTTTTAAAATTAATTTCTGAAGGAAACTACTGTAGTCTTAGAGGCTATAGTTTTTTTCTGTCATAGCATGCCTTCAATAATCCATTTTGACTTCAAGGCATATTCTTTTATTACCATGCAGAAATCCTGCCACATAAGAATCCCCTTCCCCCATCTGCCATAAATAGGAAATAAAATATGAAGGGGTGTGGTCCTGGAAAGTCAAGCTCTCAATGTACAGAAAAATGTCACTCAGTTTATGAGATGTCAGACATTACTAAAAACATGACAACAGGGTGGGTCACACCTCTCCCAAGAACAGAATGCAGTGCGCCTGCGGTGATGCTGATGTAGCCACATGCGGTCTTGCTAATAGGTAGTGCTGTGTGTCATCTGCACAGTGATGTACGACTCTGAAAGAGGCAGATGTCAGCATGTGCAAACAGCAGAAATAACCACAATGGAGTGGAAGGTAAGACAGTTATATGTGATTTTCTTGTCATCACACATGACTCCTTTCTGATATTTGGAAGCTCTCATCTGAGAATGTTCTAGAGCAGTATATTTTGGAGAAAGTAAGCAAACAAACCAATGGAAAATGAAAGAGGGGACATAACTGATATCTACGGACTGCAACAAAGAAAAACAAAATAACTGAGTTGCTTACAGTGTGGAATATATTTAAGCATATTTACACAGTCAGAAGACAGAGATGGTCTTCATAGTCTAGCCAGCAAGGGCAGCTAACACCCTTTGGTTCTTTCCCCATTCATCTACCACATTTTTAGCTATCTATCACTTTTTAAAAATTCCAGATGTTTTGTTCTGTACTGCACACAGCAGAAGCACATTCAATTAATCTACCACCTTTTCAGTAGTACTTTCTCGCATCCAAGCTGAACTTTAACACTTCAGTTTGGAACTCAAAACCTCCCCTCATGGCCCTGAGTTTCCTTTTCAGTTCAGTTAATTTACAATTTCCCTTAATGTTTCTGTATATGAATATGGCTGCCCTCATAAATGTTACCCATCAAGATTAGCTACACTTACAGTGTCAAGTACAGTTACATTTAAGGAGGATGACACAGGAGCACATTACTACAGAGGTTAAGCAAAGTTACATGGAAGGCAGCTACTATACTTGTTACGTACCATCATGAGGCATTCGGGATGTCATCTCACCCAGTTTGGAGAGGGGAGGCAGCCTAGGTTCACTGTAATAGCAGCATTAAGAGCCTGGTGAACACCACAGTCTGAGTAGTATACTGCTAGCTCAGGAAGTTGAGCATGTGTAAACACATGCATGCACCTAGAGAAGGCAACTACAGCAGAAATTTCAAGGCTGCCCCGGGGTGGTGGGGTTAGGCCATGCTCCCTGGCAACAATTGTTACAGGGTGATGGAGTTAGGCCACACTCCCTGGCAGCAGTGTGATGCTGCCCTACCATCCACAAGTTCCTCAATGGCTGTGGATGTGAGTCAGACTGAGTCGCGCAAAGGCTAAGGTGGGTCTAAAGTAGATCTGCTAAAGGAGGAGAGAAGCTGGTGGCAGCTGATGGATAGTTGCAGGAAGTTAAAAAAATCAGGTATCAAGCATAGTTACAATGAAGGCAACAGTCATGTCCAAATATTGCCTACTACCTGATGCACTAATGCAAAGATGGAGGCTGATACGGATGCACATTGCTTACAACACAGAGAAGAGTTATATGAAAGAAGGTAGCTGTTACACCTGTACCTTATCTTTCATATCAGACAGTCAAGTATTAAGCACAGTTACAGTGAAAAACTGGCATGGCTGCATATTATGTAACAGCATTAGAGCAGTTGTAGTAAAAAAGGCTGCTATAGTCATTCTTGGCGGCTACAACCATAATGATAAATGAAGGCTACGCATCATGTACTGGCATTCGTACTGGGTTATAGTGAAGGAGGTTATGACAGCAACACATAGTTACGATGAAGGACCTTCTATGGTTGCATGTTGCTAGAGTATCTAACACTGTTAACACAAAGGAGGTGGGTACTGATGCACATTACCTAGGGATGCCAAATGCCATCACAGTGTAGAGGTTAGCTTGGATGCATGTTACTAATCGATATTAAGCTCATTTACACTGAAGAGACAGCATTTTGTATACATTGCTTACCAGTACCATGATGCTAAACTGCTCACCAGTGTCAAGAACAATTGCACTGAACAAAGCTGGTGCTGTTATTTATTACCTAACAGCAATTAACACTGTGACAACAAAGACAACTGGCATATGAATACATTGCCTACAAATATCAGGACAAATACAGTAAAGAAAACTTCAATAATTGCATCTTAACAGTCAAAATGAAGTATGTGTATAGAAAAGAAGGCTGACAAGGCTGGACATTACTTACCAACATCAGTGCAGCTGGACCAAAACAGGCTGGTATGGTTCTGTAATACCTCCCCATGTCAAATACATCTGGATGGCATCCCTGCATGTCACCTTTCCCTCTTCACTACAGTACAATTAGAGAAAGTCGACTGGGTGGACATTACAAACCAGCATCACTTACAGTTACACTCAAGGAAGATGGCAAGCCTATATGTTACAAAACTGAGTAGAGATAAATGGAGGAAGGCTGGGACAACTGTAAGTTGCCTGCTTTTACTTGCCAGCATGAAAAACAATTGCAGTGAAGAATGGTATCTTGGTATGTTATGCTCCAACATTGCTACATTTACAGTGAATTAGGCTGATGTGATTTACATTAACTACCCACATTGGCACACTTACAGTCTGTAATCATCATAATCAGAACCCTTTTCACATTTTTCTACATGGGTCATGTTGCCCCATCAACTGCTGACACCTCTCTCAGTTCAGTGACACTATTCTACCATTCTCAACAGTCATGCCAATTTTTGCAGTCTAAACTTTTCATTTCCTTGTGCCTTCTTCCTATTTCTCTGAAATCTTCTTTACCAAATCATTTTCTGCTTTTCTGCATCTGCCCAAATCACTATAATCTGTTTTCTTTGAACTTCTCTGCAATTAGAGTGACTTTGTCTTCTACACTGATGCCATCATTAACAATGCAGAATATTTAACGTAAGCGATCCACAAAGACAAAAAAAGTCTTACAAACTCGTCAATCATTTGAATCATAATAAATGAGAAATGTGCAGGGGGCATTGCTTAACTAATGAGGAAGAGCTTTCAAAGTTACCAGAGACAGAATAAAGAAACAATTATTAGAGGAAACATTAAAGGGGAAAAACTGAGGAAAATGGCTACTTCTCTTGACATGTATCAGGTTGCAGGCTTCTTGCATCCTAGATACCATAGATAAACCCGTCTAGGAGTTTCTCGACATCAGCTACTTTGCCTCTGCATTTCTACATTAAGTAACTCAACTTTCATATTCTTTTCGAACAAATCTCTGAAATGTACAAGCTTTGGCAGTGACATTTGTCCTGAGATTTTGTTCCAGTGGTTTCTGCCTGAAAGCTGTCACTGATTTGTTATTCACAGCATTTCATCTTTTTAAGCATTTGAGGATAAAGGTGAAGTAGTTGGTGCTGTGCTTATCTGATTTCACTTTTATGCATCGAAGATTGGGAGATGCTATAAATGCCTCATTTTCTAGATTAAACTGTGGATCAGATTGCCATAAAATGCTCTGCCGGTCACTTTCAGATTTAAGCCGTAACTAAAGTAAATTGATTTTCTTGATCTTCCATTGAATGAAGTGGATTTTCAAAATAGACAGGTAATGAACAGTTTTTATCAGTCTAGATGGAGTCACAGTCTGTATACTCCTTTAGAAAGCCTTACTAAATTAAACCTCCCATTTCCTTGCTTTGCCTTGGTATAGACTCGCTTTCTAAATGCTGTCACCCAGCGATACAGCTGACTCAGTGACCTCTGTATTTTCTTTTGGGCCATCTGAAGGGTCAGTGCTTAGTGACTAACAACAATTATTACTGAAACTAAATGAATGATGCTAAGAAACATTTCATCAGTTGAGGTGAAATAAATCTCAGGAAAGAAATAGTTACCCACAATAGCTGTGAAACTGCAGAGAATGCTAAGAGTCAAAGTAGTCAGATAGCTCAATTTGATAGCATTCAATTTTATATCAAGGTCACATAACACACAGTGATCCTGTAATGAACACATTTCAGTCTGCAAATCAGCATTCAGTTTGAGACAGAATGAAATAAAGCTAAAAGAATTATTGAGTACATTGGATGTGCTGGTCCTTCTTTGAGAGTAAATAACAGTGATGAACAGGCACATTGAATTTGTGTGTTTGAAAACAAGAACATGAAAGAAACGTATTTGTTCTTCTTAACATTAATTAGTCTAGAAATTATTGGAAATAATGTCTGAATTGATAAAAATTTAACAGTCCCCAAATGAAAGTGCTGTTGTTTGCCTAAGTTAAGCATGCAGTTAAAGTTCGCTGTGGCCCACTTTGTTTAAAACATCTCTCTCTCTCTCTCTCTCTATTTATTTTCTTTTTCTACCTCATCTGGAAGCCACAGGTAAAGTATTTGCTTTAACAAGCTGCCTTCTTAGTGCCTACATACTGAAAAGGAAGATAAAAATGGAAAATATTTTAATTTAGTAATTCCTTAGTTATTATCCAGCCAGCAACCTCCCCCCCATATGCAGTTAATGCCTCTGTCATGTTTTTCTTGGACTCTTTGCTATTTGTCACCCCACCACCACTATCATCCTGCCTTATTTCTAGATTGTCTAAGTCAAAAGCCTAACTTGCAACCAGCATTTGCCCACAACACTGTAGTATAATAGTGACGTGAAAAGCATAACAACTTAATTTAGAGTTTAATCAAAAATTCTGTCAACTACACACACACGCATACAGACACACACACACACACACACACACACACACACACACACACACACACACACACACACACACACACACACATACATACAGACACACACACACACACACAGACACACACACACATGCATACAGGCACACACATCACACATACACACACGCACACACATGCATACAGACACACACACACACGCACACACATGCACACATGCGCGCACACGCACACATGCCCACATGCACACAATCACCACAATTCACTGATTTCAATTGTCATCTTACCTTTGTCCATTATAATCAGCCATGAAGGAAAGTAAATACTTTATAGATTTTCTCCTGATTGCAGTCTTTCACATACTCCCTTGGGACTGTCTTCCTGTTTAGGTTTTTTTTTATTTTCTTATCTTCAGATAGCACAGGTTAAAGATCTTACTAACATGATCATACCTTTGCCTAATAATAGCAATAATTTGGTGACCCTTTTTTAACCAGTGATTAAAAAGCATCCCTCACCTTGTCATCTTACCCTGCTGCTTCCTTCCAATACTGGTTCAAGCAAATAACCAAGAGAGTGTTACTGTGCCATACAGGGTAGGCAGTCACTGAAATGTCATTGATTGGCTCAGTGATTGTGTAAAAATGGCTCATTATTGTCATGCTGAAATAAATTATGGATATTACTGAAACTGGTGGGTGGGTAGAGTACCAAAGGAAGATCTTCTGGCTTTATTTTCACTGTTATTAGTAGTGAACCATTGTTACAATGCCGATCTACTGCATCATAGCCATCACTTGCAGTGCCTTTATTCCCCACTAGTACATATTACTGCCACTCTGGCCACTGGAGCATTGTCACCATTCTGATCACTGCACCCATGGACTTGTCAGTGTTTCTCCATTACAGGCACCATAGCCTTGACAAGATACTGGTATCATTCCAGAACTACTATTACTACTACAGTCTCCTTGTAGCCAAATGGAGTATTTTTCTGGCTAAACAAAGATTGAATCCCCAATGAAGGCTGAAAACCCAACCTGAAATTCCACATTCTTTATCAATTTTAATTGTTCCTGTCTTATGTTATTCTGTTGAGACCAATAAGTCTTAGGCATAGCAGTTTCTCAAGCTCTACCAAATATGTGTCAGGGTTCAAGGCAATAAAATACTTAATCTTTAGAAATGCAGCTGCCTTACTACATAACCCTGAAATAGTTTAAATTTAAGATTATTACTTGTATTTTCGTTGCTGTACCGAATGCCCATTACTATTGTTTTGATATTTCTTAATAATCTTTATAAATGTTATCAATCATTTCATTAAAATGGTGTTTCTACAGATACTCTTATTTTACAATCACCTGCTTTTGAACTATTAAGAAAACTAATATATTGTAGTCACTAACAAAGCAAAATGATAAGGTGTACTACTTGGGGGAAAGGGGGCAGGATTCTACCAGTAAAAACTCATTACAGTGATGCAATAAACATGGTTAATCTTAGTTATATAACATGTCAAATGAGTTATACATGGACATGCATCCATATACATTTAAAATATATTTCAGGCATATTATATAATTGAACTGTGTTATATTTTAGTCATGTACTAATAAGCACACTAATAGAATTTGTTGTTACTTTTAGTTGTCTCCATGGTGCAAAATGGATAAGTCCTGACTGTGGCATAGACAAGCCTAGATCAAGTAGCAGTGTGGGTCCTGGATGGAGAGCAGAATGAATGGCCATTGTTGCTGCCATTCTTAAGGTATGGAAGTGCATCAACCCCACTGCCATACCAGCATCTAATGGCAGCACAGGTCAAGTGAAGCAGCTGTTCAGATCAGAATGTGCACGAGTGCAATAAACAGTGTACAGCACTACATCTGGTGCTAGGTGTATAACTAGTGCACATCGCAAGCCCCAGTGAGGGAAGGAACTCCCTTCATGGCCGCCTTAATGATGGCCCCCCTGGTCAGCTTTTGCCTCAGTAGGGAGTGAATAAGCCTGAGGCCAGTTTAAGGAAAGTGATAATTGACAGGCAGTAGGTGGAAATATATAAGAAATAAAACACTTATTTTTTATTCATTTTTTTAATTCAGTTCAGTATGTTGATTTACAGCTTTTGGCTTCCACATCATATCTTACTGCTTTACAGAACAGTTCACTCTGCAATTATTTAAGCTGTTAGAATTTGCATTTTGTTCCCATCTTATTTATAGTTAGTTTAGGACATTGGAATAAAGTGTATTATTGAAGCCTCCCACTGTCTTGCATTTTTTAATTTTCTAGATAGATTAGGAACAAAAGCATTCATTGTTGATTTGTTTGTTTCTATGTGGACAGAACTAGTCATATCCTAATTATCTGGTACTGAATGACCTGCACCTTTGTGAGTCTCTGATTTTTGTGCCAGTATGCCAGTACTAGATGTGAACTGGTTGTTTCTAAAAGACCTAGGAGATTACTTAATCTGCAAGACAAAGTAGGCAGATCCCCCTCCTTCATCCCTAAATAAGAGTTTTTTTAAGGAAAATTAGATGATAATTGTCTAGAATTAGCTTAGCAGCTCAAGGCTAAACCTTGAGTCAGAATGCATGCCTATAGAAAAAGTATTTAAAAAAATAAAAAATAAATAAAAATGTGAGATACCCAAGAAAGGGACATGATTGTGGTAGAGTAAGCAGCATAAGAAAAGTGGGAGAGAAATTGTGAGGTGCTCAGGATGAGAAGCCATTGCTTAGTTCAGGGAGTTTTGTGGGGTTTCTAGAAGAACAGGGGTGGTTCACCTTACAGTAATGGGAACTAGAGACGAGAATTGAGTAACTAGTCAGGAAAGAAAGCATAAAAGAAGGTATGATGTGATATCTGATCACAATATGCCAGACGCCTTTCAATACGGGTTTGAAGTGTGCTGTTCAGTTACTGAAGCTCAACAACTAAACCTTTAGCATGTTTCAAAATATAGCAGTCTGAGATTTGTAAACTGTTGTATGACTCATTTTAGGCTATGTCATTCTGCACTGAAAGCAGTTTGAAGATTTACAGACATTGATTAGCACTATTCTTAGTCCTGTATTCTGCTTAAAGCTTATGGCTTCTTTGGGTAATTGCTGTACTCATATTGTTTACTAAAGACCATCACATGCATTGCTCTCTTAGAACAGTTTAAATCCATACAGGTATCAAAAATATGTATAGTACAGTTAAAGTGCTAAAGTTCTAAATTTTAAATCTATCCATAAAGTGTGAAAGTACTCTGTTCACAACATAATATAGAGCAAGAGTGCAAACTGTAGTATGAGAAAGACAAACAAATGAGGCAGAGGGAGACAGAGAAAGAGATGTGTTACCAGAGATGTGGATGAATAATGCTGTTTAGTTGGCTTGATGTATGAGTCAACTTGTCTTGTTTATGCTCTCTTCAAGAAACTAACTAAGAATATGAATTATATAATTGATTAAACTGACATTGATTTAGAAGGACTTAACTCATTTACGGTATAACATAACATGAAATAAACGTTATCATTTATGTGAAGCAACATATAGTAGCATTCCAAATCCATTTTATTTTTAGAAAATAGACAAGCTAATTCATTTAAGAAACATCTGTTCATGGCATTTAAAGGCTTGCAGGGTTGCACACTTCAATCACAGAAAGGCTCCAAGTACATAGAGTTGGGTAATTAAATGCTAAACTGTACAAACAATAATTACCATCCCAGAAATAACTCTAAAATACCCTGAAATATTGTGTTTAAAGAATTCTTGTCACAGTCCTGATAGCATTGAAAATACAATGTTTGAAGTTTAAACAGTTTAGTTTATATCAAGTAGATATTTTTTTATTGTTATTCATTTGTCTTGGTACTACGGTTGTTTTCACATATAGAGGATTACTACACTGTCATTTCTGACCACTTTCCAGCACCTAGCACCACAGTAAAGCTGTAATACCATTACAAACACACATGCACATTCTACAGCCACATATAAAACATACCAAAAAATTCTGACTTTTTTCTGTGTGTGTGCTTGTATCTAATGTTAGCTACTATACACTCTTGTGCACACACACACACACACACACACATGCACACACACAATTTTAAGTGTGTCTCATTAAGAGTACATATAAGCATCCTATGATTCTCATGACTGTTTGCCTAGAATTATTATTATGTTCTTGTATTACCATGTCAGTGTGTGTCTGTGTATGCGTGTGTGTGTGTGCGTGTGTGTGTGTGTGTGTGTGTGTGTGTGTGTGTGTGTGTGTGTGTGTGTGTGTGTGTGTGTGTGTTGTTAACAATGAACACTGCACAGCTATGGAAAGCATAGTGTTTAAGAATGGGCTATGTAATTTAGAAAGGTCTCCCTCTGTATATATTTCATTATCCATTCCAGCATGTTATTATGGGCTATTTCTCAACTTATAATGTCATTCTTGTAGTACATTTCATGGTCTGCTGTTCGTTTGTATATGGAGAAAAGCTTACGTATGTCTGATGGATCAATTAGAAGGCGGCTGTACTCCAGCAGCAACATCAGTGCTGTGTTACAGGAATAATGTTTTATATATAAATAACAAAACCCAGTACTGAGAAAATGTAGTTTTCCAGCCTTAAGCATAGTAAACACTTTCCTTAAGGAATAACAATCACAAAATAGGGGAAACCAGTTGTACAGGAACGATAATGGCATATGGCATGCTCAAATAAACTGTTGTCATAAATGCTAATGTAAGATCCATGTTAAAGATCACCTTGCACTCTTATTAAAAACAAGAAAATAGGATTTATGCTGGTATTGCTTGTTTAACCCACGGGTTATTAAGTAAAAACAAAAGATGAGTGCTTTCACTCTTGTCAGAGCTTTATCAGATGTTGTTGTTGTTGTTGTGTCTTTCGGCTTTTCCCGGTTAGGGGTCGCCACAGTGGAACTCTGGTCCACTAATGATTGGCAGTAGATTTTTACGTGCCAAGTTGCCAGCCCTGATGCACAACCTTCAACGAAGGTACGCCTATTCACGCATGTCTCCACACAGAAGACGAAGAATCGAACAGGACGTCTTACTGTGAGGCAACAACGCTACTGCAGCACCACCACTGCAGTTAGCTTCATCAGATGTATAATTTAAAATAACATCACTTATATCAGAGATCTGATGAAGAAGTTACTTGCCCTAGTTAAACCTTTGAGTACAGTCTCCCATCTGGGATGGTGATCGTTATCTTCAATAGTCTGTGGCTAAAGGGCAAGAGTCATGTGATGAGGGAGCCATCATCCATACAGCCACAGGGGGTTGCTTACTTTTACCCTAGCCTATGTGAGTGCGCCCACAGAAACTAGAAATTCTTGCTGTCCTCTAGAACCATGCTGAGGCACACTCACACTCCTATAAATGTGCCAAAGGCAGCTACTATGTTATTCATATCTTGGTGTGTACAGACCTCATAGCAGAATTGTTGCTTGCTGTTTCTTACTTCTCTGCTAGAAGCCAGTTGTACAGCAGCCCTGACTGTCTCCCTTATTGGCGGATGTGCTGAATCCCTCCTTCTCTTTTTGGGTCGCTAATCAACCTTAAGTAATCCAGGTCATAGAAGTCATAGGTTTATCCCTGTGTGCCACAGAGCCACTGATCCTAATACTATATTTAACGTTTATTTTAGCTATATTTATTTATTTATACAAAAATGTCAGTGCATCTATGTCCTTGCTATTTTACACTGTGCATATAATTGTATGTCTTATTTAATCACATAGAATAAGCATTTTTTTTCTTATACCCATCCTTGCCTGTTTGAAATTCTGGTTTGAAGAAGCAAAAATAATGTGTAACAATGCAGAATGTATAATGCAGCCATATGCCTACCAAAGCTACTGCAGTTCAATGCAAGGCTTATGTTGTTGCCTACAGGGAAGAAGGAATCCAATAGTTTTGGAATTTCTGGCTGGAAGTGTGTCACAGAGGTGGGTATAACTCAGACGCTATGATATACTCTACAGTAATCTCTCCTTATAGATCTACTGCTATACGAAGTGTACCTGCACAAAACGGTATAATTTGTTAGCTTTTTTTTGTATGCTTTGTCTGTGTTATGTTCTGGATATGAGGGAATTATGTATGTGGGTTTTAATTTGCTGTCTTACTCTTTTGGCTTTCATTCTCTGTGTATTCATTCAGTTGAAAGATCAGTTTTCATATTTCTATAAATCTAAATTGCTGTCTATTTACATGTATTAGCAGTTTAAATGGTATGAATAGGTTAAAATAATTTAAAAAAAGAAAAAATCCAAAATTCTGTTCATTTTCATTTTCTTAAAGAATTAAAAGACTATGAGTATGAAAAGGGTTGGGGTTCTATCCACTTGCTTTAATTTGTATCACTTTCTATTCACAGCATTCGACAAACTAGATTTAGTTACATCAGCCTCAGTAGAGGCTAATGGCTTGAGTGTTTTCTTTCTACTGGCCAACATTCATACTTATGTTCTTTAGTTAATGACTGGGATAGCATCTTGGTGCAAAGGTCTTCTTCAAATCATCAAATTCTTTGTTAAAAGACATTGCCTGCACAGTCAACCTACTTGTACATATCATTTGTCCCAACTCCATGTTCTTTTTAATATATGAAAAGTGCTTTATTTTATAGTATAGTATAAGTCTGCACATTTTCTATGAAACGTAGATGTGCTAAAGCCATTTCTATCAATGTGCATAGAAACAGTCAGATCTAAAAAAATAAATTCACTAAAATCATGCTGAAAATACAGGTCAAAGAATATAATAATCACAAAATGTAATCAAATCATTGATCTCCTTTGCCAAACAAAATAAAATATTGTCAATACATCTAAACTAAGATGTTGGTTATTAAAACAGGGATATCTGTAATTGAACAAGCTCTTCCCATTGAGCCATTGCCAAAATCTTTAGACAAAAAAAATATATAGAATAATAGATAGTCACAAAACAGATTGATGTCTCTAGCTAAATGAAAAGCAAAACCAACAGTTAAATATTTTTTCAACCATAGGATTCACACTTCAGGAAGAATTACAAAATATAGGTTTGTGTAACTACAATGAAGATATCCCTTGCAGAAGTAAAATCAGCAGAATTTAAAATAATGAGTGTATCTTCCTATTTCATTTAACTTGTACTCTTCAAAAATAACAAACATTTCAGTTTTTGAGTCTCCTGCTGCCACAATGGACCTAAAGAGATAATCCGTGATTGACTTATGATTTTACAGAATAGGGATTCAAGGACATTCCACTATGAAATAGTTGTTCAATTCTTTACTTATGATGTTTTCCATCACCATATGTTCATAAAGCAGTCTGTTTATATGCATCAATGATAGCACCATTATTCACCTTAAATAGATGGTATCATTTAACAGCTTAAACAAACAATTTTCATATTGTCGGTTAGTAATGACGACCAACTGCCCACCTTTGTCTGCCTTCATGACTCTTACATCATAATTATTTCTGAGAGCAAGTAGAGTAATTTTCTTCTTTTACTGAAACTATTTAAAAAAAATACCAAAATTCTATATCGCAAGGAGGCTCAAAGGAACTTACAGCATTCAACAAAGGGGGTAAAGACACTACTAGGTTTTTAAGCACACTTTTTGTGTGAATATCATTATCTCAAAAAGTGGTTACATTAGTCTTTGTTGTGAAAAGTTTCAGTGATGAAATAGTGGGACCAAAAACCTAAGGCTTTGCTAAAGACATTTTGCCCATCTTCTGCTGAAACTCTACTAATTATATTAAAAATTTCAAAAGAAGCATGGATTATCATTACTATCAATATCTTCAATGATCTGTTCACTGATTATCACTTGCCTGCTGTAATGGCTGTCAATGTTCATTTCTGAACAACGTTTGTTTTTTGAAAAAAAAAGAAAAAGATATTCAATCAAATTTGTAATCTTCTGGGGTGGCAAGTCATAGAGTAGTTCCGCCAGCACTGAAAACGTTTCTGGTTCTTTACTTGTGGGCATACTCACTGACAAGGCAAACTCATTCTATCTGATAAGATGATTTTGGGAATGTCTCATCTGGTAACAGTACCCTTTTTTGAAATGTCTGACCATTCTGCTGCTTCTTCTGATGTTGAAAATGTTGATGACAGTTAATTATGCTAAAAACTTAATGTTTTATAGCAGTAGAGATCCTAATGTTGCAGAAACTTATATTGGGATGGAAGGAGAGAAGGAAGGAATGAAAGGAGAAAAGAGGGGAGGAGAAGAACAAAACAGGGATGACAGAGGGAATGGGAGTATGAAGACAAAGGGATGAAGAGAGTAATAGAGGGAAATCTAAAGACTGAATGGTAGAAACACAACCACATGAATCCTCACCTTTGAAAACATTGAGGATATCACCATGCAATCAAAAGGAAAGACCACAGTGGCTATCACCATATATATTATATAGTACAAACTGGGCAGCTTTACTGTAGAGTAAAACCTGCAGCCAAATTTGAAAAGAAAACCAAACCGAACATCTGAAAATAATTAAAATACAGCAATAGAATGACCAAACTGATTGCTGGGTAGTGAAAATAGGAGAGATGAAGACAGATGGCAATTACTACTGTAAGTAAGCAATATCAGTCACTCTTTCTATTCAATATTGAAGAAACATCACATAGAAAACCAAAGAGGTGTAACACGATAGCTACTAGTGGCTAAGAACTGAATAAAAAGCAGATGATACAATTGCCTCCAAATTAAACCTTATTTAAGTTTAGCTTAATGAATGCTACTATAAGTGTACTATATTAACCACTTATAATATGATGTTATTGATAATAAAGGTAGTACACCTGCTGCTCCCTCAAATGTATTAATCTTTACAGCATACGATTCAGAGGCAGATTTTAAAGTGGCTAGAGATGCCAGCCTTGTACTCCAGGTTCAGAAACTCATCAACAATAAAATAAAAAGTTATATACTAAAGGGTGTATCATGGTACATGCTCAAGCAGTCTACATAGTGAAGGTGCATACATTTTCCCCTAAGTAACAAATTACCACAGAGTGTATACATTCAGAGCTCCTAAAGATAGGATGTAATAACTACTGTACATGAAATTTTATTGGCACCAGCAATGTGTTTATATTTATAGTACTGCCAGAAAATATCCACTTTCCAGAATGAAAGAAAAACTACTCAATCTATCAAGTCACATAGTTTAAAAAGGATGTTGAAATCAAACCTGGTTAAAGAAAATAAACTGAATTGTTTTAGAGACATGGGGTAGTATAGTGTCTTCCTCCTATATGTACATCTCTGTGTCTGACAATGTGTTTAATGATGAATCTCTATATTACTTATTTACAGGTATGCCAAGGTATTTGTGATTCCACATTATCCTGAGTACATTATGCCTCTTGTCCTAGTGTTAAGTATAAATGTGTATACGTGCTATATCACTAACACCATTGAGATATACCCTTTTATACTTCAGTCATATTAATTATTTGATTTGTATGTTGTTACTCCTTGCCTTAAAGCCTAAGTAGTGGCTGAAGAGAGTCCTGTAGCAACTCACCCACATACCCATTCAACGATTAAATAATAAATAGAGTTAATTTCTATACAAAATTCCCTGCTGGAATTTCAGATTACCCTTTCAGATATTTGATTTTGTCTTTATATTTCTTAACTCTGGATTAGTGTCTATTTTGTTCTTCTTGACATGCAATGATTCTTTTAACTAGACTGGAAATGTTATTATTTACCTCTTAAATCTCTTTATCATGATCTCTTACTGAATGTGCCATATTATACATCTTACACTTAGAACAATTAAAAGTCCTTAATTTTTAACAATTATTCAAGGAAATGGCCATCTTTAATTATAACAATGGAACTTTGTGCTTGATATTGTTAAGCTTATTGTTTTGTGTGGATCTTATTTGGCAAGGCAGGGTTTTTCAATTGCACTCAACAGCTACATGTTTTAAATTTGACTTCTCTGAAGTGCACACTGGAGAATGTGACAGAAAGGTGTGGTACATTTCCACTGCAGTACTTTTGATGACCATCCAAGCAATGCAAAAATGATTTTTTTTTACTTAATTTAGCTCTGGTAGGGCAAGACTCATTTGACATTCTGGTCAAATAACAAACATGTAAATGTGCCACTCAAGTTTGAGAGTGATTAAATGTGGCTCATTTATTTACCTCTATGCTGTAATATTTTATTTTATTTTATTTTACATTTGTTGTCCGGGCTAGTCCAACTGGATACATGTCCATTTTCAGTTGAGGCCCAGGGAGAAACGCTCCAGAGAAAAAAAAATTACAAAAATTTAAAATGTAACATAAATGATTGCAAAAGGCATCGAAAGACAGTCATACAAAATTGAGTAAAAAAAGTTTACATAAAAAATAGGAAAAAAAATTGACTTAAATATTACATAAAAAATAGAAAAATGGACTTAAATAGACAAATAAGGAAAATAGTAGTCGAGACTCAGAGACATTAGTATTTAAGTAAATATAGGTTAATATATAGAGTGTAGTATATAGAGGGTTTATTGGTGGGAATATAGTGATTTTGGAGTGGAACAGTTAGTTAAGGATAAAAGTTAGTCAGGGTTGGTACAAGAGCATAACCAGTGGTTATTGAGAAAAAGTTTTAGATTAGTTTTAAAGAGTGGGAGAGAAGTCTGAGATGTGAGATCATGTGGTAGTTGATTCCATACTTTACCAACGTAGTTAGAGAATAAGGAGTCACCTGCTAAGTTTTTTGATAAGGTAGTATTAATCAACATTTTGTTAGAGGAGCATAAATTCTTGAGGTTATTATATGGCGTAATGAGAGTAGAGAGAATTGGAGTGTTGTTGGGTTGGTATAGGGTTTTATGAGCTATTGTAAGTTGGTTAAATCGTAGCAGATTAAGGAGTTCTAGCCAGCCCAGTTGTTTTATATTCAGACAGTGATGAGTCCTGAAAGGTGAGTTTGTGGCAAATCTCGCAATATGATATAGCCAGTTTGTTGAGGTTATTTTTAGAAAGGTTAATATATATGGGAGAAGCATAGAATAGGGTGGAGATTAATTGGGTTCTAGCTATTGCGGTCCTAGCTTCTGATGTAAGGAAAGGTTTGATTCTATAGAGGGATCCTAGTTTTCTGTTAATTGATTTTATTGTAGTATTTATGTGGGTGTCAAAGTTAATTATCAATTGTAATTCCTAGGAGTTTGGTGGTGGGGTCAGGAGAAATAAGGGTGCCATTATTGGATGTAAGAGTGAAATGTAGAGGGGTGGATATCTGGGTAGGTGTAAAGAGTAAAAGTTTAGTTTTTTGGGGGTTGAGGAGAAGACAACAGTTAGAGAACCATTGTTCTACAGTGCTGAAAGCTTTTTGTGTAAGAGAATGAAGTTCGGTCTGGGATGTGGCTGAACAAATTATAGTAGAGTCATCTGCATATTGAATGCAGGTAGAGAGTGGAGTGGATAGATGAAGGTCATTTATAAAAATGGAAAACAGTAGAGGGCCTAATATGGAACCCTGAGGAACACCTAGTGAGATAGGAAGCAGATTAGAAAGATGATTTTGCCAGAGAACTGCCTGTTGTCTGTTTTCAAGGTAGGATGTAAACCAGTTCATAGCAAGAGTGTCAAGTGAGAGGGACTTCAATATGTGTAGGAGGAGTTGGTGATTAACCATGTCGAAGGCTTTAGATAGGTCAACAAAGAATGCAGAGGAAAGAATGTTATTGTTGCGATTTTTGTTGATACAGTTAGTGAAGGATAGCAAGGCTGTGGTGGTACTATGGAATGGATGGAAATCATGTTGACAGTTAGCTAGTAGATTGTGATGGAGAAGGTGGTTATGTAGTTGTTTGTGAATACATTTCTCCACTATTTTAGCAAGTGGAGAGAGGAGAGCTATGGAGCGATAGTTGGAGAAATCATTGGAGTTTCCACCTTTGTGAAGAGGAATAATGTAGGAAATTTTCCAAATAGATGGGATAGTGCCTTCCTTTAAGGTTCTATTGATCAGTATGGAGATGGGATAAGCAATTGCTTTAGCTCCTTTTTGCAGGAATTCTGCTGGGAGTTTATCAGCTGAGGGGGTAGTGGGTTTTAGTTTTTGGATTAGGGAACAGATATAGGATGTGGGTATTGGTTCTAGGTGGAATAATGGGGGAGGAATGGTATTAGGAATAGGCAGATTAGAGGTGTCAGGGGATAAATGGTTTGCAAGATTCAGTATAGAAGTAGTATAGAAAGAGTTAAAGGTGTTGGCTTTTTGTGTTGGGCAGTCAGGGTTGGAGCCTAGAGGAATAGGTGTGACAGTTTTGCTTGGGTATAGAAGTTTGTTAATACTAGTCCAAAATTTTTGTGGTTCTTTAAGGGAGGATTGTTGAAGTTGGAGATAGAAGTTCTTTTTATCTAGTAGGATAGCTTTTTTTGTAATATTTCTTTGTTGTCTAAAGGTCTGATGATCAATAGTATCCTTTGTGGTATGCCATTTAGCCCAAGATTCTTTTCTGCAAAGGATTAGTTTCCTAGTATTACTTGAGAGCCATTGGGCTGGTTTAGGTTTGTTTCTAATAGCGCATATTGGGGCATGCTGGTCCAGGATTGCTAAGAAAGTGGTATTGAAGTATTCAACAGCTTTATTTATAGGGAGAGATTTTAGAGGTGACCAGTTACATTGTTTAAGTTCAGTTTGGAACAGTTCGGGGTCAAAATGTTTTTTGGTACGGACTGTTCTGACACTAATAGGGATAGTTAAACTTGTTTTATGTCTGATAATATATATTAGTGAGTGGTCACTTAGGTCATCTGGAAGGGTTCCTGTTGTGTATCTTTGTCATGGGCTATTTGTAAGTATCCAATCTAAGGTGGTTTCTTTATTGTTAAGTTTATTTATTCTGATGGGGGAGTTTATAGCTTGCAAGAAACCATACAGGTTGATCAGGGTGGTGGAGTTAATGCAGTTGCATAAATTCCAGTCTATGTTAAAGTCACCAAGGACTATGGTTTCTTGAGGGAGGTTAGAAGAAAGCCAGTTTAGAATGTATTCGAGTATACTGTGGTTATTTCCTGGGGGAAGATAGGAGCAGATGATGTTTATGGATTTGAGTGAGTTAAGCTGTAGTTTAGAGATAATTATTTCTGCACTATTATCTGAGGGTAGGTTAAGATTTGGACTGCTAATTTGTAGTTCTGCTTTGTAGAGAATTGCTACTCCTCCACCTTTTTTGTTTGTGTGGTCGTGACAAATGATGCTATAACCTGGGGGGGATGATTTCATTGTCTTTAATTGTGGGTTTAAGCCATGTTTCTGATAAACAAAGGATGTCAAACTGATGTACCTCTAGAAGGGCATGAACTAGAGGTATTTTGTTGCAGATACTACGTATGTTTAGATGGGCTATAGAGAGTGATTTGGAGGGTTTGGTTGAAGGTAAGGGGATTGTTTTGTATTGGTTGCAGTTTGTGGTGAGTAGGGAAGGGTTTGGACCAGGGTTAGGATGAATGTCTCCATCTATTAGGGAGTGGAGTAATATAAAATTGTTGACTTGGAGGGGCTTTTCTTTGCTGTACTTACCTTCGTGTGATGTCATCCATCCATTAACTCAGTGGAAGATGGCAAATTAGTTTTCCCAGCTCCTAGTTGTTTTTTCCCAGTACAAATGAAAATATTTCATTTTTGTTGTAAACAAGAGCTCATGACCAGGAACTCAACTGAGTCAAGTAAACCAAAAGATACTGTATATTGGCAGAAACCCAGGTGGTTTGAATTGGCTGATTATTGTATAATGTTTAGAATAGCGGATAGCCCTTTCATTTTAGGTGCAGTATGTTTGTCTATCAAATCCCACTAACAATACACTCTGCTTAACTGGTACTTCTCTCAGATACACCCTCTAAAAAGAATTTGTAGGTGTTTCTTGATAGTTTCGAACCAAAGACATGACCAAAAACATGTACTCAGTTTCCCAAGTCCTCACTATACCATTTGCAATGGATAGGATTTACTACTGGGAATATATTTTAAAATGTATATGGAGAATAGATGTGTTTATGTAAAGTACTTCCATACCTTCTTGAACTGGTTGAATATTTTGACATATCCATGACCAGGTAGACAACTCAATTTCAAATTCTAGCACAGTTTGTCATTCTCTTATTAATATTTTATTACCGTATAAGCCATAATAGACAAACCTTTAACCAAGGAAGCCTCTGTCCTGGCTTCCAACATAAGACCCACTACTTTTGCAAGCTTAGCTTTCTTCATATCACATTAATACAGCAGACCTTGCTACAGTCTAATACTCCAACCTCAATGTATTTTACAGATAGTATTGATGATTTAATCTTGTGTTCCTCAACCAGCGACCCAGTAAAGCTGCTCCCCAAAATCAATTTTACCTGTGTCACCTTCTGTCACTGCAGCCATTCCTGCCCTGTCTTCTCATGATAATACTTTCACAGGCAATACCACATTCAATCAGTTGTGAGTTTTAGATTACTAAATACTTATTTCAGTGTCTACATTAACAATTCAGTCACATACAGAGGGTGCACTCTTTTCCCAGCATGTATCACCACAGCCAGCCATTCAGATTCAAATGTATTAGCACTTGTTAAATAACTTATCGTTTTCTATCTAGCGATATAAGATTGCATACTCAGTGACTAAAGCATTTTCATTTGTAAGGCTTGAAAGTGGAATTGGAGATCTAGTACGTTTAGCCATACCCAGCTCCTATGAAATTACCATCTTTTCTTATGCCCCTCTGCTTTCTTCCATTCCCATATGAAATCACATATCATATTTCCCCATCTTTATAAAATTATCTAGGACATTGTCAGGAAATTCCTTGCAAACATATATTGATACTGGAAATACACAATTATGCAATGTTTGTACAGTTTGATCTACTGAAATTCTTAATTTCCTTTATCACCCTAATTAATCTTTTAATTTTGTCTAAAGCTCTTCACAAGATTTTGTAAGGGCTCAGTTGAGTGACCTATTCAAATTACTAGGGACTTTATACTGACAAACTTCTAAATGCTTTATATTAGCAGATTCCTGCAAGTATTTATAGTTATTCATTAAATGCAAAGAAGGGGCACAATTAATGATATTGACTTAGTTTTCATATTATTAATGATTTTATAGCATTAGAAGCAACCAAAGTTAACTTATGGCAGTCCTCAATCAGCTTAGGTAATTAGAAGAGCATCCTCAAACAGCTAAATCTTTTCTAAGCAGCAAAATTGCATCATCCTTATGTCCTACAACATAGCCATTTATTTCAGATTACAGAATCTGTATCACTAAAGGCTTCAGAAAGCTTACAAAGAATAAGGGAGACAGCTAATATCCCTGAAAAGAGCCCCTAGTAAGTCATAAGGGCAGTGAACAACCTGAGTGGGTCTTCACTCCAGCTGTAGAACTTGTATATAAAGATAAAATCAGCCGCAAATTCTTGAGAAAACCCAAAGCTAAAAATAATAGCATTCTACCCAATTGAATGCTTTTTCTGCTGCCAGGTTAACCAGTGTTGCACCAGCTACATTAATATTCCCATCTTTAAACTATTATCAAAATCCTGTATCTCCTTAACAAATGTATATTGATTTAAATGTATCAAATCTGGTAGTCAGAGTGCCGTACAGCTTCATGGCTAAGAACAGGAACTGGTCAGTAAGATGAAGACAAAGTTTGTACTACCTTATTATATAATTGCAATAAACACTTGGCATATTTCTTTCAATAATCTCCATGTTTCAACTGGGCTTCTGTCACTTCTTGGAGTTTTCCATAGCTTGTTATGCCATAATCTCTAACATCGCCTATGTGAGTATTCTTATGAATAAAGCTGCATGCTCACTTTGGAACCAATTTAACTTCAAATCATTCAGATAATGGTCTATTTCTTCCTGATTCTGCCCCCAGCACATTTTTGTCTCATGAACTTCTGGCAATATATTAAGAAAAACTCTGCAGTCACCACAGGGTCGTGTGACACCCATTGATTTGGTTGGTTATACAACCCTGCTATTACCCAACAAGCATGCTGATGTCTTAATGTTACCACTAAGGCCCCTGGATGCTCCACTCAACTTAAATATACTTATCCAACAACATTGCTCTGTAGAATTACAATTTCTAATTGACCAGGCTATTTTATTATTAACTTTTTATATCTGCTTGTATTCCTCATTTTCTCAAACACTGTGCCTTGCAATTCTTCTAATTGTTTCTTTTTACTACATGGCTCCTTCCTTTTTTCTGGTCCATAAATCACCTACATAAAGTTTAATATGAAATCTTGCCTCACCCTTAAAGTTATTCTATTTAAAAGCAGATACATTTTCTGACAAACTAATTCACTTTAGTTTTTGATCCATTATTTCACTGATCCATTTAAGAGATGTTTCTCTCTTCTTCAGCTACAATAAAGAATGTCTTTGACATTGTTTATCCATACAGTCCTTATACACTACAGCTAACAAACATGGCAGGCTAGAATGATCTAGAAAAAGAATAAAATGCATTAAACCCTCCTTGACCAGATACGCATGATCTGCAGTAATATATAGTTTATCTTTTCTCTACCTAGAGTGAACTCTTCCAAAGCAATATGTATAATAACCCCTGCTATTATTTAATTTCATAACATATGCAAGGCTAATGGTTTTAGGATACAGCCTCATTTATGCACCTAATCTTAGGAGTCTAATAGCATAGTGCCTTCCTTACACATCAGCAAAACCTGCAACTGCATTCTAATCCTCCAAAAGTGGTGATAGTTCTTTATTAAGTGCCATCAGACCCCAAATGATATTCATAAAATCTTTGCATACTCTTGGGAGGCATATAAAATCTAAATGAAGTCACTTTTCTCTCCCTCTATTAACCCTTCATCTCTACATAACAACTGTAGTATTCCAGCAAAGTGTCGTCCACTTCAAAGTGGCAGACACTTTCCATCAGGAGTATTGTCACTCTCCTGCTCTACTTCTGAAATAAAGAGGAAAACCCTCTTTCACCAAAAGTCAGGTGGATTAGTCAGGCCATTTACATTGTAGGAAGTAAAACTCATCCTTTAGGTTCATACGGAGTTTCTAGACATGTCATCTCAGAGACCATTAAAAGCCTAGACTAATGTTCTGAGAACACTGGTGAAGTGTCTGGGCACTGGGTCACACAGTAGGCAAACTGAGGTTGAGAGAATCAAACCCTAGACCACAGGACAGAGTTTGTTAACAGCTTGTAGTCTTAGTCCTTTGCACTAACTGCTAGACCTATGCATGTTGCACTTATTAATATGCCATACAAACATTTAATCCAAACACTTTGTAACACCCAGCATGGTCTCAAACAGCTCAACATATGAACATCATATCAGCAATAATATACACTAATTTAAATCTTTAACAGTTTTACTCAGTGTTACAGACACCTACATGCTTGCCTTCATTTAAAGCAAATTGCAATGTGTTGGGAGTCTGATGATAAATTTTCTCAGACACTCCCTTCCCATCTGATCCTAAATGTTTACAGTCATCATCTTGCACAATTATAGCTCACAATAACTATTAATAATAACTACTATAACTATTTGTTCACCAAATGATAATAGTAATTATCCAACATAAATGTTGTCATAGTCTTTGTCTTTGAATATCCTACTAGGTCCATATAACCTACTGAAATTCACTGCTCATCTTGAATGATTGGATATGTCCCATCTCAGAAACATATAGAGGGGAATTTAATAAATCCTACACATTTTTTTTCTGTGTAGGCATCGTGCCACGCTGCTTACATGGACACAAACATTTTGAGATTCAGTAAGCACTGCTGAGCAGCATGCATACATGCACAAACACAGAAACGTCCGTGGCATGCAAATCACCTCATAAGCATGTGAATCCCATGCAAATGAGGCAGGCAGAGTATTCCAGCAAGCAGATAGGCATCTGTTCAGACCCCGTATCAGTGTCTCTAGTGTACACGGAAAAATTCCATGTACATGAGTGTAGACAGACAAAAGGGGGTGTAAATCCGTGCATATATGGACAGCAATCCTCTGAAAATGTAATACCACATAGCCATATGAGTGAAACTAATATCCTGTATGTGGGAAACATTAAAGGAAACAAGTTAATTTTTTTTTTTTAATAATCTCGGCATGTATGTCCCAGCATAACGTGGTGTTGTTCCCCCATCCCCAACACAGCAGTGTTCCCATATAACCACTTTAACAGTAAGTCATCAATGGTATATCAGCTGTCCCAGCAATCTCAGGGCAGTGACATAGAAACTGATCACACATTGTATGTCTTACTTAACGTAGGAATAATAACATACATATGTATGCTGTTGATTGTATGATGAATGATCTTACTTAATGTAGGAATAATAACGTACATATGTATGCTGTTGATTGTATGATGAATGACTCTTCTCTGTTTGGCAGCTTGTGTTGCTCAGTGGACTAGGGAAGTTAGTATAGGTGATGGTGTTGATGGTTCAAATCTGGAACTATCTACATCTTTTGGATGTGAGGTATTATTATGTTGGTGTTTTTACAGACTGTCAGTCTGTGTGTGGTATAACATTATGAACCTCTGTCACATATTAATTACAACAGGCAGCTGGAGAATGCCTTGGGCAATTTGAGTGAAGTGCAGTACTGCAGAAACAGGAACAGATGCCATTGTCTGTAACACACAAAATCTCATACTGGAGTACAGGTAGGTGTGGGCTGGAGTCACTTCATAAGTACTGACAGTCCCACTGTGCATGCTCTATACTTAGCTAAACTGAGCACAATTCTGTTGCCCCCTTGCTCAAAATGATCTGTTACATATAGATGTGTATATACATGCATAGTATATGTATACATATCTGTCACTATCTCTCTCACATAGATAGTATATACAAATATATATATATATATATATATATATATATATATATATATATATATATATATATATATAAACATACATCTCAGTCTCTCCCCATATATTTACATAACACATATACATATCATACACACAGCTACATTTATATATACATCCATGTTATATACATAAATATGTGTGTGGATGTCTGTATTTTCCTACATGCCCTAATAATGGTGAGTAAAGCTGCTCTATCACACATCTACAATGTTGCTCAAGGGATCCAAAATAAGAATAAGAGCTTAACAGTGCATAATGTACTTACCTACAAACCCCTGTGCCTGCTGGATGTCACCACACATATGGCAACATGTAAGCAGGTGATGTAATGTATAATGTCTACGCATGCATGGACAGGGCCCATTGTTCCTGCCCACAGGCTTGCCCATCCAAGTGCAAACTGCCACATATGGCCATACTGGTAACTGTAGATACATAGCTAGGATAAATAATGTTATCTGATTGCTAGAATACTAGATACAGATGACAGTAAGAAGCAATATCATTCTGCAGGCCACAGATGCTGTTCAGCACAAGCCTAGTTTATTTAATCCACAGGTAGTTTGCTGGCTCTCATATATAAAACAGATTTAAGCTGTGGCATGTGTGATAGGTACTGTAATCTACAGTATGTAAGACTAGATAGTTAGGGGTTCTAATCTCACTCCAGGCTACTTGGTATGTGTGTATGTGTGTGTGTGTGTGTGTGTGTGTGTGTGTGTGTGTGTGTGTGTGTGTGTGTGTGTGTGTGTATCCCCCGTAAAATAACTGAGAATCCCTCACTGGCTGTCCAACAGCAATAGTTCTGCATTTTTTGGCTCTGTAAGTTGCTGCTGGCTTCTACACTGCCCTCTTCTACAAGGCCTGATGATGTCATCTACTTTAAGACAACCAGCTGCCATTGCAATATCAGACTCAAGCTGTGACATGTGATAAGTACTGTGATCTATAGTGTGCAAGACTAGATAGGTAGGGGTTCTAACCTCACTCCAGCCCACTTGTGTGTGTGTGTGTGTGTGTGTGTGTGTGTGTGTGTGTGTGTGTGTGTGTGTGTGTGTGTGTGTGTGTGTATGTGTATCTCCTTGTAAAACAACTAAGAATACTTCAGTTATCAAACTGCAATGGTTCTGCACTTTCTGGCCCTGTAAGTTGCTGCTGGCTTCCACACTGCCTTCTTCTACAAGGCCTGATGATGTCATCTACCTTAAGACTACCAGCTGCCATTGTAATATCAGACTCAAGCTGTGGCATGTGCAATAAGTACTGTGATCTGTAGTGTGTAAGAATAGATAAGTAGAGGTTCTAATCTCACTTCAGGCCACTTGGTGTGTGTGTGTGTGTGTGTGTGTGTGTGTGTGTGTGTGTGTGTGTGTGTGTGTGTGTGTGTGCGTATCCCCCTGCAAAACAACTGAGAATCCCTCACTGGCTATAAAATGGCAATGGTTCTCCACCTTTTGGCCCTGTAAATTGCTGCTGGCTTCCACACTGCCCTCTTCTACAAGGCATTATGATGTCATCTACCTTAATACTACCAGCTGTCATTGTAATAGCAGACTCAAACTGTGGCATGTGCAGTAAGTACTGGTGTAAGACTAGAGAAGTAGGGGTTCTAATCTCACTCTAGGCCACTTGGTGTATGTGTTTTTGTCTGTACAGCATACATATGATCACCTCAGTAACTTAAAAAGAGGTAGGGTTTTGCAGTATTTTATTTGTAGCAGGTGATGTGGACCTCCAAATGCCTGACCACAACTAGGCCTGCTGATGTCATCAAGTACAATCTGTCCTAAAGAGATAGTAATAGCAAACATGAGGTGTGTTGCATGCATCACATACTGTGATCTGTAGTGTGCACCATAATGGTACCAACACTATGTGCTTATTTTAGCTGAGGAAATGTTTTGCCTCCAGTTTAGGGGGGGCAGCATCACCCCAACTGTCACACAGCAATGTCTCCCTCTTATTGTACAGCCTGCTAATGGCAGTTGTCCACCAGTTAGGTTTGCTGTGCCATGAGGAGCCTGTGTTCCTCCTGTCAGGTACAGACCCCATGCAGTTGTAATGTTGCTTGCATAATGCATGGTTGTAGAGTTCTGCATACCTGCCTGTCCCATCTGAGGGAAGAGGAGCAGTCAAGCTATGTAAACCATCCCACAAGAGGTAATACATTGCTTTGTTGAAATATATGTCTGTATTGTCTGTAAGGGGTGGTTAGCTCTGGTAGTTTTAATGAGACTGATCTGTGGTCAGATTCCCATCAGGGAGGACCTCACATTGGGGGACTGTAGGGGTTCACCTATATTGGTAAACACATGATGCAATATGTTGGTTCATGGAACTGCTCCAGGGCATTGTAGTTAAGGATATGGACTAACCTTTGGGCAAGTGAGCTGTAGCATGACTAAGCAACATAGAAGGTGCCACCTCAAACCATGAAGTAATGATATATCTTGATAAACATACATCCAAATATGCACAAAGGGGGGCTGGATTCATGGAGATGCTCCTGTAGCCAGAAATTGCTTGATTATATGCCCTTCCAGTTGTGAATGGCACCTGCAGTGTCTCTGGGAAATCACAGTGTTTCACAAAATCTGGATGTGTATCTATCCTTAATGAGTATCTATAAACCACCTGCAATCCCTTGCACACTGTCATTTTGAGGTCTGAATATGTGGAAGGACGTGTAGTCTGGTATGGCTGTGGTGCTGTCTACAGCCTTGAACCAGATGTCCTTGACTGCACACATATCTGCATATTCCAACAGAAGGCATAATACATGCAAAAGCCAACTGAGTGCCCAGTTTGCTAAGACATCTACCTGGAGAAAGGTATGTGAAGCCTACAGAGCCTTTCATGATGTTGGTTAGCTATGCGAATGAACAAACAGGCTGTCTCCTGCTTCTCATCATGAGCTTTGTAGTAATGTTTTGCATGTTCATAGATTCATAGGTCCATAGGTGTTTACTGGGCTAACAACCACAAGGGCCTTTTTAAGTCTAGCCATGCATCCCAAATCTCTGACAAGTTCTAATACCCTTGATAAGTGTAAGCATGGGTATAGGAGATGAACCATTTATAGGTTACCTGTTTGCATTAGAGATATAGGTGCCAAACCAGGGATGAATTTCTGGTTTTCCATCCAATTGCCCAAGTTGCACTTGAATTGGGTTAGGGAGGAACTCTGCTTCACATGGTTGTGATAACAGAAAACGTACTGGAGCATAGTATCATGTGGGACTGGTTTTCATGAGACCAGCATTAGTAGTTGGCTGGCACCAGCAATTCTGTGGACTACCCTGCTTTCCACAGTCTTCACAAGGTAATTGTGTCCTTCCAGTACACACCACTTGGGTAGTGTCCAACTGCAGAATACCTGTGTAAAACCCCCACCTTACCTTCACAGAGTATACATGTTACACTTCCCTAACTTGTCTGTCTGTGCTTTGTACAGACACTTTGGATGACTCTCTTCTTGGAACATGCTAGAAGTAACTGCAGTACTTAGTTGCACAAAGGACAAGTAGCACGCAGTGCCAAACAGTATCCCCACATCTCTGTCATGTGATATGAAATGCCATGAAAGGAGTTAGCATGGATATGAGCAGTAATATTGTCATGCACCTACTGACACTGGACCAAACACAGTTTGTTTTGCTCAGGCCAGATCATGCCTACTTACACTAACCGGTGGACCTCACTGAGTGTTACACTATACAATGGATGAAGGGAATATGACTCACTCCAGCTAACATGGCCTGACAAGCTGTTTGACAATATTAAGCCAGCTGACCTTGCTAGAAACTGTGTGGTATGTCAGCTGCTGGATAGGCAAGTGTCTGATAGTCATAATCTGGGAAGATAGCACAGAGAGACTTATGCTACAATTATGCCAGTCACCACTGGATTTCCCCAGACATCATTAATGGTGTACCCCTTCTAGCCATTTCCTTCCCTGTAGTCACAACCACAATCAGTGACCTCTGACTGACTACATTAGCAGGTGATTGCATATTAGGAGCTGTCACTGAATCCCACACAAACCCAACAGTTATCCAGGGTGGCCTTAGACACACATTCAGTTGTTGTCAGAGCCACTGACAAATAGTAAATGTCAGTGACTACAGAATGCTATTGTTTGGGAAGTAACCCACCCCTGAAAAATATAGTAGAGCCTACACACCACACACAGTTGAGCCATTACTCATGGAGTTATGGATACAGAGAGTAATGTAGCTTTTGACTTTCACTGGTCAGTAAGATGTGAGGATCCATTCAATTTTGTACAACCTATACAGAAAGGTATGGGATGTAAATCCCAGACTGTCATTGTTATACTGAATTTGGCAGTCATAACACCTATAATTGGGTGCAGTGGCACCCTTGCTATGTCACTACACAGGCATATCTTATAACTGTAGCAGCAGAACAGGTTCCATGGTAAACCAATACACATTGTAGATAATATGTCCTATGGAGTCCGTGTCAAGACTGTACATGTGTAGTCTGTGTCCTAAATGCTTTGGAGGGGGTGTGTATGGCTGCCGTACAGGGGGGTGTCAGATCCCACTGTGTACCTCCTGTGTATCCAAGACAGGACTAACACGTCTTACCTGTTCTACACACCTACATTGTCACTGTGTTATAAATAGTACATGCTGGAAAGACAGGTATGTAACACAGACACTACACCCTATATGTAACAGACCCCCATGCATGTGAAGCACACATCTGCTGTGACACACATCATGTTCAGGTTACACAATGGGATGCAAAACAAGATAATCATAACTGGTGTCGGACAAATGTCTGTACTAGACACAGGAAATTTGTAGATGGGTTATCTCCATCACCACAGCTTGTAGATGTGTTAGTTCCTGAAACCCTGGTGACACTTATCAAGGGTATCAGATTTTTTCATAGATTAGGGATGCATGAGTAAGCTGAATGACACCATTGTCCTTGTTAGCCTATTACACAGATATATGAATCTATGGAACCATGCACTATAGTGTTGTACCTTGCTGAAGACATATTTCTTCTGTGCTGACATTCCATCCTGTGCTGTGATGTCTATGGATTTAATGCTGATGTGTATCCATAGGTGTCCCCAACAGACTCCTGAAACAGAAACAGGTCCATGACACACCATTCATTGTGTAAGTATATAGCCATTACAACATCATACACCATAAGATACACAAAATGATGTGGCTTACTTATTACAAATGTCAGCATACAGTATCTGTCAGTATCCAGTACAAGTGGCATGGCAAAACAACACTGCATTACACAAGTACATTTTAATATACATAGTTACCCTGTGCAAGACACATAGCTTGATTTCCCTGCATTGATAACGAGGATGACAAGGATGTGGCACAGGTATCATCACTTGCACAGGGTGTTATTTGGGGGTGCAGGAATGCTAGGCTGACACAAAAGTTTGAAAGCATCTGTGTGAGTCAGGAAGGAAAGCAGGCAAGATGGACCATGTAAATGTGCTGTGTGTGTGTCTGTAGGTGACCTGAATTTGACAGTGGTGTGTGAGTGTGTGCCTGTATATAGTCAAGCTTAGTGCTAACCCTACATGTATGTATGCTGGACAGCTTTGAACCATGCATAGTAGAGCTGACAGTTCACCGTCTCCAGCCCCGAACATGGGAATTGGCTCTACCAGGAGTTGCACTGGCACCTCCATGCCCCAGGTCAGAGGTGGTGTTAGTACCTGACAGTGACTGCTGTCTGCTGGGACCATGTCCTCCACGGGAACACCCCAGACCATGAGCCCATGGCCTTCCACATCTTGGTGTGGACAGCACACTCCCCTCTGGAGCACTGGATGTACTGCCACTATGGGAACGTGATTGTGGGCGGCCACGTGGACTCTCGGCAGATAGGATTGCTGACCCACATCCACGAGTCTGACCCTCAGCCCCAACCAGACATTCCAGTACAGACAATGTGTGTTCCAAGACAGGTATTCTGCAATCTGTCTCAGCCCACCTTCTTTCCACTGCATCAGTGGACCGATCCAAGGTGTCAGCAATGTGGTGGAGACAGTCACAGATGTCAGACTGTGCTGCTTCCATAACCCTGAACATATGTCTGGAGTTTCTTTCAGAACATGCCTGTGCCTCCATGACAGCCTGAAACATACACCAAATGACCTGTGATGTGTCACCTGCAATAGGTATTGGACAGGCAGCAGGCCGACTACAAGCACCCCTATCAATCCGCCTGTGTGGAAATTTGCCAGTTCTCTGGCTATGGCCAGTGTCTACATTCACTGGAACTATAGTTGCCACACTTTCCTGTTCAATGTCCCCACCCTCTGAATGTCCAATATCTATGGCCTCCGTGGACTGAGTATATGTAGGCACACTGACTGTGTGCTGTGACAATGAAGGCAGAAGAGGGATGTCAACCTCTGGGACAGATTCAGCCCCTGAAACCCCCACCTGTGCCTCACTATGGTCATCATCATCATCAGAGTCTGATGAGACACTGACATCAGGTTGTGTAGGGGACAGAGACCAACCCCCCAAGTCACATTTGATAAGAAAGGAAAAGGCAGTAAATTAATACCTGCACTATTATGCTCTGCAATACTATGCTGCAATATATGTAAAGCTATATACACTGTTGTCACTATTACAGACCTGTTTTAAAATCTGACCTCATATAGTAGGACATGAGGACATTACTTTTCCCACAAACAGCTGTTGTTACATGTAAATAAAAGCTCTTTACACAGCAATCTCGTCAGCAACAATGAGATACACTGCTGACATTTGTGAAGACTCTGCACAGTTGACACATATGACAATCTGTAATGTCCTGACAGTACTGTCACATCTATCAGTGTGGTCACACCTACAAGGCATGGATATGACTCTAGAAGGCAGCAGGCCTGGGATGACACTTTAGGGAATACATTGCTGTAAATCTACATCTATAACAAAATAAGGTCATGCTTACCAGGAGCAGGACCGCAGGCTTGTCCAATACCTGACAGACCTGTGAACAGTTGAGGGAGAGGCAATGTAAGTACCACTGCATGATGCACCACAACAAGGTAATATGCCTATATATCTCACATTTAGTAGCTACTGTGTTAATTGTTATGTTGGCCAAAATCTAAGCATGACAGTCAAACTGCAGTTACCCCTGCAAAGGACAAAGACCTGACACCCATGTAAAAGTATGTACACCCTAACACACTGAAAGCTACAGTATTCCAATATTGATCAAACTAAGCTTACCTGTATGCTTCTCTGCCATGGAAACTGTGGCACCCACATCCACTATGTATGGTGTGATGGATGCCTGGAAGCTGTTGTGTGTTCCTAGGTTCACCAGGAATTCCTCAGTGGCTGAAAGTGGTTGTTCTGCTGCAGGTCTTCCACCAGTGGCAGTATAATCCCTGGCTACACCTGCTGCTGTTCTTCGTGCAGCATTAAACATGTCTGTTATGTGCTGTCAAACTTGCTCATATGTCCTGCTCTGATGTCCTATGGCATTCATACCACGGACATGGTCAGCCCAAGGTGCTGCCTGGTGTTCCCTGTTTTGCTTCCCTCTGGACAGTAGGAGTTCATGGTGTTGCTGGTGGCCTTCCAGTATTATATCATTCTCTGCATCTGTGAAAGGGGCACGCATCTGGGATACATGTTTCCTGTAAGACAGCAAAATGAGAAAACGTGTCAGGATCACATGCATGGAAGTACACTTTGTAGAGATACAGTAAAACAGAATGACTGGCAGTACCCACTGTTTGATCACACATGTCATATTCCACAGTGTGCAAACATACTAAGCATGTGGCTACAACTAAGATACTAACGATAGTCAGCAATTCCCATGTGTGCCATGACAGATACTGCTGTATTATCATGGACTCAACACTGGAGTCCATTGTAGTGTGTCCCATAGGGGTAAACCCCTGATAATATGTCAAAACAGTAGTGCCAAACAAATAGCAGTATGCTGTTACCACCACTATAAAGGGACAGTCCCACAAGACCAGTGTGCCACATTGGCAAAAACATTCCACCTTTGAGTATTGTATGTCCTGTGTAGTTGTAACAAATGTGGAGATCAATGGCATCATTATCACAGTTCTAAGAAACTCTTAATGCTGTAATCCCCATTTCCCCTAAGTATATTCACCCATATGCATCCTGTTGTAAACAAAAAAGTTGCATACCTGATAGAGTACAATACTCCTCTATTGATATGTGCAGATATATAAAGTTTTTGGCAACATGTTTACTGTGTGAAGAAAGTCTCATACCGCCTGGTTTCCCATACCCAGCTGTTTGCCCTTTTAACATGCTTATCATTACCAGGGGATTGCCTCTTAACCAATCTGTGGTTCTAACATGCTAATTGCAGTCAACACAGCTGATTTGCAGTATCATCAGCCAATGACATGCAACCACTGCACAAGATATAAAGCATTCATGTAGATTAGAAGCCCTTTCTGATATGCTGTGCTGGACATCACTGGGGTGAGGAGACTATGTCATCACAGAGGGTAGGTCTGTAGCAGCTACTTTTACATACAGATGTGTGTGCTACAGCCTGCAGCTGCAGGTAATAGGCATACGCAGAGAGTGTGAACACTTTGGAGGACAACAAGCTGTAAGAGTAACTGTGAGAGCTGTGTCAGCCTTGTTGTAGAGGCAGAGCCATACTGAGGGTACTCCTTCCACTCAAATGAAGGCATGTGTTTAAGGTAAGTATGTTAGGCAATTGTATCACTAACAGAGCACTAGGCAACATGTTTGTTGTCCCTTTGAGTAACATAGGGTGTAAATATAACATTAAGTCATCCATTTGGGCAGCTGTCAGGCCATGTATTACAGCCTCGTGTGCATTTGGAATGTGTATGCTGGTAGTCCTTGTTACTAACAGGGGTTTCATATGTGTATGTTAGTTGTGCAGCTGTGCTACTCTGTAATGTGATTATGAAAGGATTTTGTGCTAAACTCTGATATTAATAGACATCATTTGCATTACCTGAGTTAAAATCCTCCATGATGCATATTAATGCATGACCTGACACTTTATGCACTTATAGTGTTGCCATAGCGATATGTGAAGTGTGTTTCTGTCTGCAGGCCTGAGACTTCCATCAGTGAAAAGCAGACATTTGATTTGGATTGCATTGTGTGGATAAAGAATGCATGACTCAGCCATTAATTGCTGGCTTCACAATAATGTAATGTAAATGCTACACACCACTGGATTTGAACCCAGGACTGTGTGTGGCAAAATTTACTAATTGCACAGCATTTAACAGTCTGAGCTACTGAGTCACTGTTACAGCAGGTATATTTGTCAAGATATAAGTGCATATATACAGACTGTGACATACTTTTTTTTACATCTATCATTATGTGAATGGCTTTATATGGATGTATTTTTCCACCAGAGTCCCAGTTGAACATGTATGTTGCCATTGATGTTTTAGCAGGTGTATTTCTAAATATTGCTGATAAACATACTGGCTTTCCACTGGTGTACTCTTGCACCAGACTCCAAGTTACACTCCCATTTGTTTCCATTACTCTTTCAGCAAGTTTGCGCAACATGGCACAATGCTTACCTCCACTTAAACATGCTTAATGACTCTAACTTGCAGTTATTATATTTGCTTAAACCATGTGTTTTAATTAACAGCTGTATGGTGTGGCACGTTAATGCAGTGGTCTGCAGGTGCAATGGTCTTGGGTTTGAATTAGGGGGCAGGTGTTTATTTTGTATGTGTTTATTATTATTTAAAACACATATATCAATATAACTCCATTTAGCTAAGCTTAGCAATGCTGTGTGACATGCCAAGTCATGCAGCATTGCTCAAAAAATCTTTAAAGAAAAGAAAAATGGGGAGATATTAAAGTGGTGAAATGGAGTGCATGCAGGAGGAAAACATAGTGAAATGCAGGTAGGTATGTGCAGGAAGGGTGTAGGAAAGAAGCATAGCTATCCATTTCTTGAACAGCAACAACTGTGCACTTGGACAGAATTTGTAGATGACTATGGAGTCTCACAGAGAGAGGAGTGAGGACAACATAATTGCATTGTCAAACCAGTTGGACCAAATTATGTGTATACAGTGGACATGTGTGTTTTTTAAGGTAAGAGTGGAATGTTGGGGAAGAGACATAGGTACTTGTGGGAGGTGGTATGTTGGGTAGGTGAGTAAGCTTTTGCAGACAGACAAGACATATAAGACAGCAGACAGGGGTGGTGTTTGACATAAGAGGGGGGTGAACACCTTTGATGGAGAAAGTATTGTGGAATTGCAGTCCCATGTGTCTCTACAAGGTAGCAGCATGACTCAAGTCCCCAGCCATGGGACTGTCAGAACTGCTCCATCACTGCCCTTTTCAACACCAAAACTGGCAGTTTGTTATGGGTGACAACTTCCCCTCCACTACTGCTCCCAGAGGGGGGCTCAGCCCTGTCCCATGAGGTGGAACTACCCGACACTACAAGTAATGCAGGGACAGCAGAGGGGGCACCACCTGCCTGAGTCCTAAAAGTGCTGGGACCCAGTGCCATGGCTGGAAGAGGCAAGTTAGGTGGATCAGCCAGAACCGGCCTACCTTGATGCGCTGTAGTAAATTAGTTATAACAATAAGTTAAGGTTAGTAATAACCAAACCAATGTTAGTATTAACATAATAGAACATAATATTGATTAATCCAAATACATATTAAGGTATATTATGTGTAACACAACATTAAATAACATAACAGTAAATATGTTAACAGCAAACCAGAATGAAATAACCCATAACTCCAACAAAACAGTTTAGCAGAATATATTAATATTAAAACATAATAAATAACATTAATAAATTAAAGAAGATAAGGGGTAGGGAGAGAGAGAAAAACATACCATTTGTGATGACACAGATGATATCCCTAAAAAGACTGCTTATACATATTTCTACAAGTGTATAGTGTCAGTTGTGAGTACAGTGACTCAAATTCTTCTATAGATAATGCAGCATGTACATACCTCTCAAGCTGTTAGCATGGGACAGTATGGGCCAAGCACTTACAAATGCAGGTACAGAACTACACAGAACTGTTTCACATAATGTGCACGTACATGACTACCAAAGTGTTCTGTAAACGGATTTGAAAATACATTCCCTTGCATGTAATCATTTATCTGCTAATCATGGACAGACATATTGGGTGGCTGTAATTACTGTGATGCCCATGCCCTGGCGCAGCAATCAAGGAGCCTCAATCCTCACCACTAACACCAGAGAGGGCATCTCATATATGAGGAAAGGATAACAAATGCACACAGTAAAGTACAATTTCCCTTAAGAGCACACAGAGATCACAGTCAGTCTGGAGCTGGTTGCTCCCTTGCTCCCCAAGTCCCCAATAAGACTCCCCACTGGCACAGCTATAGGGTCCAGATCTCAGCCTAGCTGGGCAAGCTAAAATCTCCAGCACCCTCTCTGTCCAACTAGTGCTTCATTTCCCTGCCCAAGTAGCTGACACACACACTTTGAGATAAGTTTATAAAACCACACAGACAGTCCTGGGGAAGGCTGGCACAGGTTCTGCAGCTGTGCCCCTTTTACCCAGCCTATATGATGGTAATTACTGCCACCACCCAGCTAATATTATCAGCTACCCAAAGGCCCTTAAAAGGGTGTCCAATTGTTACTGTGCAATATTATTATCTAATTGGTAAGTGTGACTAATCAGTCAAGGCTTATTAGAGTGGCTATGTACAATAAACTCTATAAATATGCAATGTACTCTAAAGCTTAACTTATCTCTGCACAAACCAGCCACAGTTAAAAGGTTTTAAAATATTTAATAATAAATAATTAAAACCACAAGACAATACTTTCTACTACACAGTGCTAGTCAAAAGAGTTCAGAGATCACACAGAAATACTTAAAATAAATAAGTAGTACAGTTCTGACATCAGAGAAAAACACTTAATCTAAACTTTCTAATTCCTAGCTATTGCTACAAGAAAACACACTTCTAAAATAACTTACTTACACAGAGCAACAGGCAGTGCTGTGAGTTGGATAGTCAGACAAAAATGCTTAATAATCTCTGGTTCTCACAGTTTAAATTGAAACTGCAGTTCTGATAAAACATTACATCATCTTTTACACTTTCCTGATGTTCCCAGGCTGACAGAAACTGCATTTACATTCTTTTACACTTAGAGCAATAAAGGACATTCCACACGTAAATTCTGGTCATTATCTTTAGCCTTAAAACAATAGGCAGGATGCTTACTCCAGACTCATCGACTCCAAATTCTAACTTCAAAGGAACAGACATAAAGTAATTTTAATTTCAAAGGACTAACAAGAAATGCTTGATTTAGCTTTCTTTACAGCAGATGGCAATGTTGCCACATTGTTTTAAATTCAACATTTCACATTTACAAATGATAGAATTACCTATAAAATTATATCTGGTTAGGCTGACAGCCTTCACATTTCTCTACCAGTCTTCACAATTACATTATGAAAATTCATGACATTTGAGAGGTATGTTTGTGTACATTTAGTAGACTAGACAGCCGTCATGTCTTAGTTGGCAGTCATGGGATTAGAACCCAAAAGCTGGACATCTGAAAATAATGTATCAATTGGCTGCAGCAACTTAGAACAGACATGCAATGAATAGAGCCCTGTTGCAAGTATTAAGACACATATAGTTATGAAACCACAATCCTGCTGCACACTTTATTGGTATTGCTGCTAAATATCTGTGAAGTATGCCAATAAAGTGGTCTACCTCACTCATATACTTTTTGCTCATGGAATGGGAGGAAAAAAGAACATTATGTGACTAAGAGTGGCCTGGAGACAGCCTTGAACCATACTGTGGGTTATGCAATACATTCTTCAAGCAATTACTTTTGCATTCCACAGTTATTGCAGTTTTAGAGTTGACTGCACTAACACTACAATAGACATGCAATGCATACAGCTCTACTACAATTATGTTATGACACCACAATCCTGCTTTACACCTTATTGCTTATTGTTATTGGTGTTGTTTATTGTTTATTACACTACAGTTTTTATTGTTTATTCTTTATTGCCCTACAGTTTTTATTGTTTGTTTATTGCACTACAGTTATCTTAACATATCCGTACTTACAACACTTGTGGTGCATCATGGTCAGGCGCCTGGCATGGGACTCCATGTTGTGAGCCCTCTCTGCTGCAGCTGTTGAAAGAGAAGCACACCATTATGCATACGAGTTTTGCACAGATTCAGCTTCTATTTTAGTAAAGTAGTATCAGAAATACATATGTCTGGGGCATTCCCAGCCTTGGCCTCTTGGAACCAAGTGTCGAACGTTCCCCTCTTTCTATGCTTCAGGTCATCATAGGGGTGATGGCACTGCTCACCAGCATGGGGGATACCAGTAGAACTGGTAAGTTTCCTGGCCAATCGATCCCAATTCTCAGCCTTACATTCTGAGTCTTGGTAACTGCCCTGCAACAGTCTAGATTCATAATTGCAAGCCAGGAGCCCAACAAACACCCTGGACTCCAGCACACCTCATCTCTGCACCCAAAAGTGTCCACCCTCTCCAACACCACTGGACATACCAACAGTTAGACTCTAACACATGGTACAGATTTCCTGCCTATTGCCCTTAATATAGGCTGTTTTTCCACCCTTACATGTCATACTGCAACATTCAAAAAAACACACTGTGTTGCTTAGCATCACACAAACCCAATTAGCAGAGCTGAGCATCACTGGAACTAGCACAACTGTGATTTTAGCAAAGCTTAGCATCACGCAAACAGTAATAGCTGTTAACCATGTTTAAGCAGTGCTTAGTGCCATGCAGCTGTTCTAAATGTAACAAAAAATGATATAACTGATAGGAAGTCAAACCCAGGACCTACTAAGCTTTAGGCTGTGGCTCTACTCATTTAGCTACTTGTATTGTATATAAACTAGTATACCTTCATATATACTACTAAACTACCTGTTAGCATTGCTAAACACCATGCAGGGCAACTGGCCTTAAACATAACCAGAAATAAATAATTAATTACATCTGGTTTCTATTTTTAGATGTCTGGCAGGTGTCAGCTGTGTATGTGTAAACACGGCTTGGCTGTCCTACGCTCTGCGCTGCACTGCGCAAACAGACAAAAAAAATAGAAAAAAATATATAATAATTAATTACATCTGGTTTCTATTTTTAGATGTCTAGCAGGTGTATATATCTAAGCACAGCTTGGCACTGCTGCACTTTGTGCAGTGCCATGCAAACGAGCATTAACAAATAAGAAAAAAATTGACAATTAAAATGCAAAATATTAATTCACAGCACATTTCAACAGTAGCAGGGTACATTACAGGAAGTCTCACCCTGTACATAATATCTGTCCAGGAATTCCCTGTACAATCCACAACCATGGAACAGCCTCTGCACTTCTGCCTACATGGATTCAATATACCTGTTACTATGCTCTCCCTTGACATCACTCCATGATTAATATGCAGGGCATGCTGCAGAGGGGGAACTGTGGCCGTGTACATGGATACATTCCGTGTATGCTCTACACAAGCCTAAACAGGTTTCATTGAATCCTGGGTATAGTTTATATCTTGAAAGGAGTTTCCTCTTGGATCTTTAGTGGTATCCACCTCCAGGTAAACTCTAGAGTCAGCAACAAAGTCTCAAAGCCAGATTCATGAATACCTATACTGGTTTGTATACACCATTCTGAATGAATAGACAACACAAGATTAACCCCCACCTTCTTCCTCCTCATTTTAGCTTTCTTACTGATTTTCTTGCAGCCTTAAATATCAAGGGGGATTAATAAAGGTTAACACAAATTGTAGACTATGGGTACACTTAGTATAATCTTTCTAAGTGAATAGATGGCACAAAAAATGTAGTACTGATTTTTGTATCCAGCCTCCAGTCTTTTCTGTCCACATTAATGGGCACAAACTGGCTACATCTGCAAATTTAGTTTTGACTTTAAATTAATCTACAGTAATACTAAACCAACTGCACATTAAATATGATGTTTATGTTTTCATCAGTCCCACTAAGTTCGGTTAATTTCCATCCAATACTGAAAGGCCCTCTGTAAACAATTCCTCCAGCAAAATAAATTGTCCCAAAGTAGCACTACAAAAATTCACCCCGTAGGGTGACCAATAACTTGCAACAACTTCAGCTTTTGTGCCAACCTAAAGCTGAATATTGGCTCCTAGTATACTGCCCTTCATAGCACCCATACATAACTCATTGTTCAGTCAAGGGCTACTCAGCACCATTGATAATGCCTTTATCCCATCAACAACATCCATGCCTACAGCATCTCCATCTTGTCCTGCAAATATACCCCGTATAACTTTGATCTCCTCTTGGGAATCTTAAAAATTCTGTAACACTCTAAGAAATCATAGTCTTGATGAATGCTCTATACAAAATACAAAACTTCAACTATTTTGATAACACACCATCACTGGCAGCCAACTATGCCCTTCTTGTATATGCCTGCAGACTATAGTTACTATCAAGAAAATTCTCTTCCCCCCCCCTCAGTTTAGTGACACATTTTACCAAGACACCATGACAACAGTTGGTCTTTCATCTTGTATGATCTGAATGTCATCAAAATATGCCTAGGTCTTCCATCTGCAGCAACCCTTTTCAATATAAATACTCCAAACATCCTTTCAATTTCAATTTAGTTGCATGCAGCCCAGTCGACCCAGCCAACTTATTTTACACATAAATCACTCAATCACTCAATCACTGCCTCATGCCCTCTAAGAAATTCTAGTAATTGGGATAGTCTTCCTTTCAACACTACCTTCTTGATATACCATTTTCAGCTTTAGCATCTCAACATCTAACATAAATTGAAATTTTGCTCTTTGAGAGCTCACACAGGGTTTGCAACTGTTCACTGGTAGAAACACGCAAATTTGTAGCCTCTAGCATTTTCACCTTCACTTATCCATCAAAGTTATAAAATTGTCCAGTCTATCCTTAATCTCATTGAATCCCACCAACGATTCCTTCCAAGGAACAGTTTTACCATTGTCTGACCTTACTTGCATTTATTGGAGCATCAGTCACTTCCACTGCCTCCTCACATGCTAGCAAATGTTCAGTTACTATGTCCAGTCTTCTGAGAGATACTAACCACTTTTCTGACTTTTTAGATAGTTACCAATTTTCTTCACATAGACCAGTTTTGAGACCCCCACCCAACTACATAAAACAGTGCCAGGTATGTCAAATACCACATTTTGGTAGATAGCAATGTGGCCAATCTAGGATAAGTCCACTCATTATTACACTATCATCAGTAGTCCAGTCTTTACTAGTTGTAGCATTCCTTGTGCTCTCTTTCCAGGTCATTATTTGTGGTGCCATTGCTTTTATTCATGTTCCCAATAACATAATCACCAGTACCTGTTTCAGTCTTTTTGTTTTGTCACACCTGTTGCATTTTCCGGAATAGTCTGGTTTGGAGGAACCTCACAATAAGAAGGGAAAATTAGAAATAAAATGCCTTTTGATACTAATACAACTTCAGATGGTCTTACATTTGTCATTTGAGAAAAATCCCATGTCATATAACATTGTTTAATTCATACTGTATATTCATTCATACTGTGCATAGGTTTCCAGAAAAATATAGCTCTTTTTCTGAAAGAGACTAACCACAATGATGTTTCATATGCTGTCACATGATTGCCTGAAAGTAAGGAATACACTAATCATTTGCAGCCTCAAGTAGTAAGTGCTGAAATGACTGGCACTGCTGCCATGCTAAGAACAATGACATAAAGGCCTACACATTTGACTGACAATGATTTTCAGAGGACAGTAAGCATTGTGAAATTTAATGATTTTGGCAGCTGTCAGTCACCTCTGTACATAAAATTATCATCTCGGGAACTTTGAAACTACACAGAGTTTACATGTTTGCACAGCGATAAGCAGCAAGCAGCAGCATGCAATGCATATTAATGCCACGTGGCACATTTAAGCTAGGTTTCATGGCTGGCAACAGTGTTGCTGGCCAGGAAACCATGTAAGAAAACCACGGATATCAATTATGTGTAAAGTAGAGCATCAACAGTCTAAGGATTTGTACAGAATGCCACAATGATCACCAAAGTTTCACAGATTCTGAAGAGCATGAGGTTTGAAACTCAAATGTCTGTCATCAGTTTCTGACTTCAATCTGCAGTGACTTGCCAATGATTTGCCAGAAAACCAAAAATGTTATCAGGAAAAAATCAAAAACATGAAACAAAAAGTGGATATTTTGCACAAGTCAGGACACAGATGAGAGGTATGAACTCAGATTTATGCAATATACTGACTCACATCAGTCCTGAGATTATCCCAATGATATGGTAGAAAGCCACATTTGGTAAGGAACTAATCTTAACATTCTGGGAATATCTGGATAGTTAAGAGGTATGAATGTAAAGTATATGGTCCAAACACAGTACAGGACAGTGTACCTACAGTGCAGAGTATTGTGATATCCCATTACTGGAATTTTATATTGAAGCTGTGTCAGTGATCTATAACGGGACATAGACTGTCATGTAAAATGAACACTCAGGGGAAATGTGTGTAGTGAATAGGGAAACACACATACATTGTAGGAATGAACACAGGGAAAGAGGACAGGTGAAACTACCTAATGTACAGCAGAGAAGGGCATGTCAATGGGAGATGGTTGTAGCAGTAACACCAATCACATCTATATGTTACAGAAGGGACTGTACAGTGAAAATTTGTTTTATGTGATTGTCACACAAGGTGACATAACAATGAGGAGGATGTCTGTAATATGATAAGTATTCTTACATGAATAATGCCGAGGACATCAATCAGGGACCTGGCATACATTTGGGGAAGGGTGCATATTGTGAAGCTGTGCAAACTGATATACCTCAATATGAGTGTTATCTCAGCAGAGGTTTCCAGCACGATGGGCACAGGTAAAGGCTCATTGAAAACATTACAAGTACCAGCCACAATCATGGACAATATCAGAATAATACCACCAGTAATCCCATGCCTCTGACATAACATATGTGATTTACAGTGATAAAAGATGAGTCTGTACACACACACTTCAACAACTATTATGATAGGTTCATAGGTTCATAGGTTAGTACTAGGCTAACTGCCCTTGCAAGCCATTTTAAGCCTAGTCAATTATCCCTTGTGAGACTCAAACCCTGTACCTTGTGTTTGTAAGGCAAACACCTTAACCATTAGGCCACCCTCCCATCCCTTTGTAAGGTAAACACCTTAACCATTAGGCTGCCCTCCCAACCCTGTTCAGCCACACTCTATGAGGGTAACCACGTACACTGTCCTGGCACTGTAACATCCGCTGCAGGTGTTAGGATGGACACTGCTACAGTGGCGGCTGGTGACTTCAAATCAAAGGGGGGCTGCAGGAGCCAGCTGAACGGGTGGGGTCAAGGGGAAGGGGTGTGGCCAACCAGAAAGGGGAGGAGCTATGCTCAAAACCACAAAAACTAACTTTAATTAAATACACTGCCCTGGGTGGCAAACCATCATTATGAGAGTCCAATCAAGACAAAAATAAGTGTAGAAGAATAAAAATATTTCAATGCATTGGCTGCATGACAGCTTACTTAATATCTAGATGGAAACAAAAGGTTGTGAGGCATGAAAAAATAAATTACTTTTTAAATACATTACTGGAATGCCAGTCATAATCAAGTACAAGCAAAACCAGAAGCACTCAACTCAAACCACTTCTCCTTGCACTGCAGTCCTAATTATAATATATTCAGCTTTATTAAAGTACCAAGTAACATGCTGAAAGTAGAAATCTATGTGATGCCCCCACTTGTAAAAATGTTTCTTATCCAAAAAAGACCTGCTGCCTGACAACTATCTACTTGTTTCATGGAGAAAACATGTAAGTAAAAAATGAAAAGCAAACAAGAAACAAGCTCAAGATACATTTCTTAAAGGATTACTGTACAGGTTATGGACCACACATGATTGGCATTCTGTTTAGTTTACGGGTAAAGTCTGTAGAGATGACTGGAAGTCTCCAACAAGTGTAATGAGCTTTTTAAAATAATGGAATCCTGTCCTTTAATACCCAAGGCTTATACATTATCTAGTCAAGTATTCTCTGCATGGCAACAACAGAAAGGCTTTCAATGTTGGCAATTCTTTAACAGTATGCTTATTAAAGCTTACTTGCATCTTATGATCTCAGACAAGCTTACATTATGGTCATTAAAGCATTGCTACTTAAACACAGAGCAACAGGCACTTTGAGTAATAAGCATAAATCAACAGTACAAAAATATGACAGAAACCAGGCCTTTCTGCAAAATCAAGGACAGATGAAAAGCCACTGTAGTACTTGTGTCTACCTTGGATGGGGAGACACACTGCACATTTACACTGCATAACTACTCCTTGCCTTGCTTGGACACATCCAGAGTCAGTACATGGTGGAGTGGGGTGCAACAAGTATGTCACAATTTGAAATGTCTCTGGCTGACTGTGATGGCCCTGACACATGTGTCATACCTCTCAACCTCAGAGCAAGAAATCTGGACAAAGCCATACACAGAAGTGGGACAAATGCCCACAAATAAGGACAATTTTTAAATATTGCTCTAATAAACTTAGAAAGATAATAGAATAGGTCTTGCATTAGTATGACTTTTCTGAAGGGTATAAAATCTGAAACTCAAATGTCTGCCATTATTTTCTAACTTCAGTCTTTAGTGATTTGTCACTAATTTGCCAAAAACACAATTTTATGAAAAATGGACCAAATGTGATGCAAAAATATAAAATAGCCACACAATACAGCTGGGAACCTGTCAACGAAGGGACACTTTAATATTAGTACTGCTAACTTGAGCAGCTGACAAAATAAAAGAATCTACATGCATTTCAAGTAATCTATAACTTTGATTATTACAGTTATTTCTTAATTGTAAACCCTCCATGTTTTCTTCCAGAATTGCTATTTTGCGGAGGGATTATTAGGGGGAAGAGCAACATTTTAAGCCAAAATCGGAGACAGTTGAGAGGTTGGCTATGCCTAATTCTACAAAGCAATTTATTTGCATGTACCTCTCAACCTGTTAATGCAGTAAATCTGAACAAGGCCAAATATACTGGGGGAACATATAAACAGTACTAAAAATTGCTCTTGTATAAATTGAGACAGTTGATAGAATAACAGTTCTTACTTTATCCTGCATTTTTCTGAAGGTTATGAAGTCTGAAACTCAGTGTATCTTTATTTAGTGACTTAATTTCTAAATGATTTGCCAGAAAACTACAAATTTTATGAAGAACAAACCAAAAATAAGAAGCAAAAATCTATTCATTCTTTGAAAATCTGGACAGTTAGGAGGTATAGTTCAGCTGGGCCTGTCTGAGTTTGCTGCCCTTCCCCCCTGACAAAATCACGGTTGAATGGAGCCTCTGCAGCCATTCCTATGAACCATTTTGGCTATTTCACTCCATTTACCATAAACACTAATGTGCATACTGCTTTACTTGTATGATGAGTTGGACTTCATTTGAAAGTTTTATTTTGTATTTTACAGCACAAACACTAAGTCATCTACTAAACAAAGCAATGCAGTCTCACAATGAAAACTTAGCATTAAAACTTCTCTGCTCTTGAAACTCACATTCATTGAAACAGCATTGAAACCCACATTCAAAGAAAATACATTTTGCCAGTGGTAGATAAAGATTAATTTTGGGCTGTTTTCAAATCATAGGCTCCTTGCATATGAAACATAAATGTGCTCTTTGATACACCTTCCTCATTGTACTAAATTATATTCCTTGTACAATATATTACAGTTGTTAGAGGGCGTTTTAAATTTGTTTTGAACATTTTTCCAGTAAACAATGAAACAAAATGCATGCACCCATAATGACAAAACTGCCCAGTTCTGAACATTTATCATAAAAGTCTACTCAGACTTCCGCAGTCCACCATTATCAGTAAATATGCACAATTCTACAGTCCACCATTATCAGTAAATATGCACAATTCTACAGTCCATTATCAGTAAATATGCACAATTCTACAGTCCATTATCAGTAAATATGCACTATCTCTGAAGAAGTAAAAGTCATCTAAATAATTCCACATTAAAGAAATCTGTAACTAATGAAGAGGTTGCTGCTAGCAAACACCTTTATATTTCATGGTTTCATCGAAAAATAAAGTGCCTGTTGCCCCTCAGGAATAAATTGCCTATATTACATTAAAAAATGATAAGCTAGTAATATTGCAAGAGGAAATGGATGGCAAACTGATAACAAACTCATAGTTAGTATCTTCACCAAGGAGAACATTCTCAGTACAGCAGCATCCACCCCTTGTGGGAGTAGAACCCACAGCCTTCTGCATCAAAGTTGTGCACTTGTGCTATTAACAAGGCAAACTAACTTCACTTAAGCAGCACTAAACTTCTGTTCCCCTGCAGCTCTCAGCTCCTTGTAAAATCTACTCACTACTCAACTTTGCAGCACAAGAAAACTGGAAAAAGCCAAAATGTATTGGGGGGGGGTCAAAAGCCCAAAAACCAGGGACACAAACATTGCTTGTATAATCTTGGAAAGTTGCTAGAACCATACATTTTACTGCCAAGCTCCCTGTGCAAAACAGAGCAACATACCACTACGCCAAATCAGCTGCTTTGTAAAAGAGGAAGACTGAAACTTAAATGGCTATCATTTAGTGAATTCAGTTCTCACCATAGCTGTCAACCTCTTAGTACAAAACACCTGGACAAACCCAGTAATGAGGGAATACAGCCCTCAAACATTCAGTGAATTCAGTTCTTGCCATAGCTGTCAACCTTAGCACAAAAGACCTGGACGAAGCCAATAATGAGGGAATGCAGTCCCAAAACTAGGGACAAATTTCAAATATTCATCTTATAAACTTAGAAAATTGCTAGAAAAGGTTGTGTTACGGTTGTGTTACTATGTATTTTCTGAAGAACATGAAGTCTGAAATTCAAATGCCTGTCAATTTTACTGCTGACAGAATAAAAACAATTTTCAGCAGAGACCCAGGGAGAAATACTGCAGACACGTCTTTGTAAAATGACAGGGCACCAGAGCAAATCCACACAAACACAGGGAGGAGATGCAGACTCCACACAGAAGGCACCCCAGCCAAGAATCAAACCAGAAAACCTATAGCTGTGAGGCAACAATACTACCACTGCACCATCAAATATGCAAGGACTTAAACATTCAGAAACCTGAAGTCTGAAATTCAAATGCCTGTCAATTTTATTTAACATTTGTTAATCAGGACAGTCTGACTTGGAACAAAAAAATTCAGCAGAGGCCCAGGAAGAAATAATGCAGACATGTCTTTGTAACATGGGAGGACACAAAAGCAAACCCACACAAACACAGGGAGAAGATAAAGACCCCACAAAGAAGGTACCCCAGCCAAGAAGCAAACTTGAGAACCTGCAGCTGTGAGGCAACAATGCTACAACTGCCCCATCAAATATCAAGCATTACAACATTTACAAACCACAGATATTATGAGGAACAGATCAGATCAAATATGAGGCAAAAATCTGCAATTTTTTTACAAATGGTGGTGGGTAGGGAACTCAAGTCTTTAACACCTGCATACAGGGTACAGGGTTCAAGCCTGAGGTATTCCCTACCACACCACCATGAGTACCTGGGGCATTTTCACACACACACACACACACACACACACACACACACACACACACACACACACACACACACACACACACACACACACACACACACTTCCCTTAACCAATCCAGCATAATAACACACACACACTTCCCTAACCAATCCAGCATAATAACACACACACACACTTCCCTAACCAATCCAGCATAATAACACACACACACTTCCCTAACCAATCCAGCATAATAACACACACACACTTCCCTAACCAATCCAGCATAATAACACACACACACACTTCCCTAACCAATCCAGCATAATAACACACACACACACTTCCCTAACCAATCCAGCATAATAACACACACACACACACTTCCCTAACCAATCCAGCATAATAACACACACACACACTTCCCTAACCAATCCAGCATAATAACACACACACACACTTCCCTAACCAATCCAGCATAATAACACACACACACACTTCCCTAACCAATCCAGCATAATAACACACACACACACTTCCCTAACCAATCCAGCATAATAACACACACACACACACTTCCCTAACCAATCCAGCATAATAACACACACACACACTTCCCTAACCAATCCAGCATAATAACACACACACACACTTCCCTAACCAATCCAGCATAATAACACACACACACACTTCCTAACCAATCCAGCATAATAACACACACACACACTTCCCTAACCAATCCAGCATAATAACACACACACACACTTCCCTAACCAATCCAGCATAATAACACACACACACACTTCCCTAACCAATCCAGCATAATAACACACACACACTTCCCTAACCAATCCAGCATAATAACACACACACACACTTCCCTAACCAATCCAGCATAATAACACACACACACACTTCCCTAACCAATCCAGCATAATAACACACACACACACTTCCCTAACCAATCCAGCATAATAACACACACACACACTTCCCTAACCAATCCAGCATAATAACACACACACACACTTCCCTAACCAATCCAGCATAATAACACACACACACTTCCCTAACCAATCCAGCATAATAACACACACACACACTTCCCTAACCAATCCAGCATAATAACACACACACACACTTCCCTAACCAATCCAGCATAATAACACACACACACACACACACACACACACACACTTCCCTAACCAATCCAGCATAATAACACACACACACACTTCCCTAACCAATCCAGCATAATAACACACACACACACACTTCCCTAACCAATCCAGCATAATAACACACACACACACACTTCCCTAACCAATCCAGCATAATAACACACACACACACTTCCCTAACCAATCCAGCATAATAACACACACACACTTCCCTAACCAATCCAGCATAATAACACACACACACACTTCCCTAACCAATCCAGCATAATAACACACACACACACTTCCCTAACCAATCCAGCATAATAACACACACACACACTTCCCTAACCAATACAGCATAATAACACACACACACACTTCCCTAACCAATCCAGCATAATAACACACACACACACTTCCCTAACCAATCCAGCATAATAACACACACTTCCGTAACCAATCCAGCATAATAACACACACACACACACTTCCTTAACCAATCCAGCATAATAACACACACACACACTTCCCTAACCAGTCCAGCATAAATTTAAATAGTAATAATTAACACACACTTCCCTAACCAGTCCAGCATAAATTCAAATAGTAATAATTAACACACACACACTACAAAGCATCAGTCCAGTATAAATTCAAGCACTAGTAAAAAGCATGCATTCAAACAGTAATAAAATAATTAACACACTTACCTGTCCTGGCTGTCCATTCTCCATAATGTACATCCAAATGCCCGTGCAATAATCCAAATACCTGCGAGATTCCCAAGATCCAAACCCTTCCCGACGACGAGAGACTGACTGCTGGTGTTGCAGTCCGGCCCCGACGCGTTTTCCCAGCGAGTCTGTGCACTTTAAAAGTGCACAGACGTCTCCTCATGTTTCCCTACCAGGACTGCCGGACTGCCTGGAGCATGCGCAGTAGACTCGCAGTAGTCTGGACTACTGCGCATGCGCGAAGTCCGCGAATTTTAAAACTTTTTTTTTCTTTTTTCTTTTTTTTTTAAATTTCTTTTTAGTTCTTTTTGTTGAGGGGACTGCAGTCCAGCAGTCCAATAGCACGGGCCGCCCCTGCACTGCTATACCTGTATGCAACAGTATGGGCAATACAGGCTAGTTGCCTTGTGTGCATGGCATGCATATACTGTGAATATAAAAAGTTTACACACCCCTGTTAAAATGCCAGGTTTTGTGATATAAAAAGATGAGACCACAATAAATCATTTCAAAACGTTTCCCATCTTTAATGTGACTTATAACCTGTACAATTCAACTGAAAAAAAAAGCAAATCTGTTAAGAGGAAAAAATATTAAAAAATTAAAAAAAAAATAGAATAAGCTTATTGCATAAGTGTGCACACCCCTAAACTAATACTTTGTTGAAGCACCTTTCGATTTAATTACAGTATTCAGTCTTCTTGGGTAGGAGTCTATCAGCATAGCACATCTTGACTTGGCAATATTTGCCCACTCTTCCTTGCTAAAGCCCTCCAAGTCTGTCAGATTGTGAGGGCATCTCTTGTGCTCAGCCCTCTTCAGGTCACTCCACAGATTTTCTATTGGATTTAGGTCTGGGCTCTGACTGAGCCATTCCAAAACTTTAACTCATTAACCCCGAGTACCTTGTATTTTCCCTTGGTAAGCCATTCTTTTGTTGATTTGGATGTATGGGTGGGGTCATTGCCATGCTGAAAGGTGAAATTCCTCTTCATCTTCAGCTTTCTAGCAGATGCCTGAAGGTTTTGGGCCAAATGTGGCTGGTATTTGGAACTGTTCATAATTCCCTCCACCTTGACTAAAGCCTCAGTTCCAGCTGAGTAAAAGCAACCACAAAGTATGATACTGCCACCACCATGCTTCACCATGGGGATGGTGTTCCTTTGGTGATGCGAAGTGTTGTTTTTGTGCCAAACGTACCTTTTAGAATTGTGGCCAAAAAGTTCAACCTTGGGCTCAAGAGACCATAACACATTTTCCCACATGCTTTTGGGAGACTTGATGTATTGTTTTGCAAATTTTAGCTGGGCCTGGATATTTCTCTATGTAAGAAAAGGGTTTCATCTTGCAATCCTACCCCATAGCCCAGACATATGGAAAATACAAGAGATTGTTGTCACATGTAGATACACAACCAGTACTTGCCAGAAATTCTTGCAGCTCCTTCAGTGTTGATGTAGGTCTCTTGGCAACCTCCCTGACCAGTTTTCATCTTGTCTTTTCATCAATTTTGGAGGGACGTCCAGTTATTTGCAACATCACTGTTGTCCCATATTTTCTCCACTTTTTGATGACTGTCGTCGAAATTTTTTTGTACCCTTCTCCTGACTGATTCCTTTTAACAATGAGATCCCACTGATGCTTTGTAAGCTCTCTGTGAACCATGGCTTTTGCTGTAGCAGGCAATTGAGTAACTGTCAGGAACATCCTACTAGGAGAGTTGAACTTTATTTGGGGTTAATCAGAGTCTCTTTAATTGATGGCAGGTGTGTCCAAGAAGACTGAATGCTGTAATTAAATCAAAATGTGCTTCAACAAAGTATTAGTTTAAGGGTGTGCACACTTATGCAACCAACTTATTGTATGTTTATTTTTTATATTTTTCCCCTAACAGATTTGTTTGTTTTTCAATTGAATTGTACAGGTTATAGGTCACATTAAAGGTGGGAAAAGTTTTGAAATGATTTATTGTGGTCTCATGTTTTTATATCACAAAAACCTGGCATTTTAACAGGGGTGTGTAAACTTTTTATACCCACTGTGTGTGTGTGTGTGTGTGTGTGTGTGTGTGTGTGTGTATATATATATATATATATATATATATATATATATATATATATATATATATTCACTTCATAATCTCGAAATACTGAAATCTCGAATTTCAGTATTTTGATACCATGAATCCAAAAATCCAAAAACCGGTAACCTCAGAAGCACGAAATTTAAAATCATGACTTCTACACTAAGCATACCGCAGACACAAACACAAACATACACCTGCCTTCACATACACAAACACCTACCCTACATACAAGCAGGGGGGCAAGCCCCCTGCACCCCCCCCCATGTAGGAGGTAAGCCCCCACACCCCCTACTTACATATACTAACTCTGAGGTCACACTACACAGACAAACACACAAAAACACCAACACAAGCTACATTCCCCTCGCACACACATCACACTAACAAAACACACAGACACACACTAAATTCCCTACCCAAAACCTGTAAAACACAAACACTTTCCTACATCTCCAACCAGCCATTCACACACCACAACACCAGAACTGCTTATTCAAAATCTCCAAACTTCGGGATTTTGAATTTCGTGCTTTTGGTGTTTCGGTATTCTGCACTTTCACCCTTCTGGTCTCGGGCTACTGAAAAAAAAAAAAAAAAAAAAAAAAAAATATATATATATATATATATATATATATATATATGGCACAACCCACAGTGGCATGAATGATATGCATGCCATTAATGCTGTCAAGCACCTATGTATATTATGTAGTGTGTGCATAAGCAGAACAGGTAGCACACATGCATCTGGTGATCTGGTGTAACAACTTGATTGATGTTCCATACCATCAGACAGTCATGTATATCCCACAGAAGCTGTCTGACAGCACAATGTGACAAAGGTGGTATACTTCAGTTACACATCACTGGAAGTTGTGTAGGGGTGTACATGAAGAACGGTGCATTGTACACAGTTATTAGAGTGATGAAGGCTGAAACCATGAAGGTATTATGGCCTCTGATGTGCATGTCCCTCACATACCCAGTACTTGTGTTACATTCAAAGGAATAGTCAGCACTGTTACCATATGCTGGTGGATGTACCACTTACCGTCTACCCTAGCACATGGATCATATACATATTGGTCTGATTATAGGGTGTGATGTCCACATCATACTTGGGTGGTGTGTTTGTTTTCTGAATTATCAAACCCCCCATGTGTCTTGTCAATACAGATGTTGTCTTGCCTGCAACAGAAGTGCTTGTTATGTGTTGTCACTGTCTGTATTATACTAATATCACAGTTGGAGTCAATGATTGCCCACATTCTGTAGTCCTTCTGGCAGTTGTGTGGACACAGCATGTGTATATCATTTGTGATGTCCATCACTTAACTAATGGACAGGAAAGGGCCTAGCTGGCAGCCCTGATGTATATACCTAATCACTGGACCTGAAATATAGATCACGTCACAAATGTCAACATAGTGAGATGCCACATGTGATACACTTGTCTATCCATTTGATGATATAGCTGTTTATGGCCTCATATGACAGTGTTGAGTGAATACCTTAGTGTGGATTTGTGTCAGATGCCTTGACCTGGTCAAGTTCCACAAGATGATACTGTTGTCATCATGCATGCCCTTGCTGACCTCTTTGAGGACATCTATCAGATGTAACAGACATGATGCAGCATTAACAACTCACATGGGTCTGTTGCACACAGCTGGAATATGACTAGTGTACATGTAGAAGAGGTCCATGATCACACATTGGTCTACTTCACAGTCAAGGAGTCTCTATACATACACGCATCAGGTGCTGTCCCCGTACTCAGATGGATGGATGTTGATGTTCACCCTTGCATGGGAACATAGCCCATGTGAAGGGTGTGTTTTCAACCATATTAGGAAGGTGTATGTACTGAGTCATGCCATAGGTGATCTGTGATGTTGTCACAGGCCATTGCTTCCATGTGATAGGCCTAGATGAAGGTAGGACAGTGAGTACTGCCTATCATGATCTGGCCAAGGGTTTTGACATAATCCCCATGCAGGTAATATTTGAGAAACCCTACCAGCTGGGAATTAACCCTTACATCAGTAGATGGGTAACCAGTTGGCTCACCAACAGAACACATACTGTGAAAGGTGGTGAATCAACCTGTACCAGTAGAGCTGTCACCATTGGAAACCCTAGGGATCTGTGCTTGGCCCTTCATTGTTTGGACTGTGTTTCTTGACATATCAAGCTAAAGTATATGGCCTTTTGCTTACCAAATTTGCTGATTCTTGCATATTGTCTACAATCATTGAGTCCACCAACAATGATAACATAGTACAGGAGGAGCTAACACAGACAAATGAATGGAGACAAAGGCACACAATCTACAACTAAATGCAGAAATGTGTCTTTTTTATGTTGTGTGCATGAAAAGTGGAATTCCATGTTAATCACAGTATTAACAGCAGTCCTGCTATGCTGACACCCAGTGATGCCATCCCTGGGAACACATGTAGATAGCACACAGAACTTTGATCACCAATTGTCCACAATGGCATTGAAAGCCTATGTTGTGCACATCATACATCATGCCATCACATTCAGATCTTGGGATTGTATGAACAGTAATAGAGTATAATGCTCTCTTTTAAATATAACTCACCAGACACATGCAGTAGCTGGAAAGACCACAGGGCTTTCTCAGCAAGATACCATAGATTCTACAAACTTTGCCCTGATGTATGTAGATAGAGATAAAGCAATTTCACTATAATCTGTGTGGTATAGGATGAGGGACATCTGCCTGGCCTCCAGGCTAGTGTCTGACCCTGCCCTGGTGGGAGTACTGCATATCCAAACATCTGATATAACTGATGACATCAGCATTGTCTGTTGGGAATATGATAATAGCAGTGTCCCACATGGTGGTGTATAAGGCTCACTGTAATGTCAAGCAAGAGTTTATACACACACACTCACCTCCTGTTAACTGTAGTAAGAATAGAACCCCAACCTGTCTAATTATAGAGACTACAGATCTCTGTATTTAAGGCCAATGCCACAGCTCAAGTCTGAATTAGAGTGTGTCAGACAACACTTTACAGATGATGACATCAGCAGTGCCTGTTGAGAATATAACAGTGTCCCACATGCTGGTATAAAATGCTCCTTGTAATGTCAAACAAGATCTCACACACCCACCCTTAACTGCAGTGAGAATAGAACCCCCTACCTATTTAAGTAGACAGACTACAGAACTCAGTACTTTACTTAAGCACCACAGCACAAGTCTGACTTGGAGTGTGTCAGACAACACTTTAGAGCTGATGACATAAGAAATGTCTTTTGCGAATATAACAGTGGCCCCAGATGCTCATATAAAATGCTGTCTGTAATGCCAAGCAAGAGCTCACACTTACATGTGCAGCTGACTGCAGTGATAATAGAACCCCTACCTATCTAAATACAAAGACTACAGAACTGAGCATTTTACGCAAACACTGAGACACAAGTCTGACTTAGAGTGTGTCAGGAAACACTTTATAACTTATGCCATCAGAAGTGTCTGTTGAGTGTCCCACATCTTGGTGTACAATGCTCTTTCTAATGTCATGCAAGAGCTTACACACACACATACACACAAACATACACATGCACAAACACACTTGACTATAGTGAAAAAAGAACCCCTACTTATCTAAGTACACAGACTACAGAACTCATTACTTTAAGCAAGCGCCATGGCACAAGTCTGATTTAGAGTGTGTCAGACAACACTTTATAGCTTATGACATCAGCAGTGTCTGTTGAGGGGAATATAACAGTGTCTCACGTGCTGGTTTAAAATGCTGTCTGTAATGGCAAGCAAGAGCTCACACACGCAAACACCCACACCCAATTGACTATAATGAGAATTGAACCCCTACTTAGCTAAGTACACAGACTACAGAACTCAGTGCTTTACACAAGTACCACTGCAAAAGTCTGACGTTTACAAAAGTACAGGTGAACTTGTAGTAGATAACATCAGCAGGCCCTATGGGAGACAAGATGTTGGGTGGGCTGCATGAAATGGATGTGTAGGCATCTGCAAGAATCCAAATACTGTCAGTCCATGGTATTGGAGCTATAATTGTGGGATGCACACTTCTACTCTTCTGTCTACACCCACACATACCCAGTTGACTGCAATGAGAACAGAACCCCTACCTATCTAAGTACACAGACCGTAAGACACAGTATTTTACGCAAGTGCCACAGCACAAATCTGACTCTTATAAGACTGCAGGTGAACGTATAGTGGATGAGATCAGCAGGCGATGTGGGAGACAAGATGTTGGGAGATCTGCATAGGCTCATAGCTTCATAGCTTCATAAGCTCATAGGAGACTACTAGCATAATAGACCTAGAGTGTTTAGAAGCCTAGCTGTGTAAAGACACAAGTATCCTTATTGAGCATAGTTGTATAGGCATTGTTAGAAGAGTGATTTTGTGAGCAGCACCAACTGGCTGTGTCCATGAGGGATATAGGTGCCACTCCAGTAGTGACTTTACAATCACTCAACCAGTAGTCAAGGTTGTCTTGAACAGGGTCATTGAGGAGCACTGCTTCATACATAGTGGGAGCCTAATACAGAAGAGCGTGAATCATTGGGGGATATATCTGTCTCCTCAGCAAGTTCTGTTTATGTCACAGGCTAGGTTGAGAACCCTTGGGCAAGTTATTCTTGTCCCATTTGATTTGTAGATGTCCAGCATTTCCAGCAAGGCAGGGTTTGAGACTTATATGTAGGGCAACCATAGGTCACCTCTTAGCAGCTTGCTTGATTATGAGTGCAGTGACAGGTCTTTCAGTCTTTCCATGTATGTCATGTTTGGAGGCTCTCATGTCTCCCAGGCACAAACCTTTGTTTTCTCCAATTGTTGCAGGTGTCTGATGAGATGCAGACAGAATGGAGCATTGTACTCAATTAGTTGTCTGATAAGGGTAGAGCACAGCAGAGGTATGACCACCCCAGTCTTGGATGTGATGTCCATATGTATGATGTGTGCAATGCAGAATGTGTGTCACCACTATGGACACAAAGTGATGAAAGTGTAGATTGCTGTCAACATGTGTTCCCAAGTCTCACAACACTATGTTTGAGCTTAGAGGGGTGCTATGTATATAATTAGCAGAGGTACTTCACTGCCAAAGGGGACAATGATGCATTGTATGCTTTAAGGTTCAGTCCATGAGTGTGGCACCAATCATTTATGTGTGGCAGCCCCTTCTGTAATATGTTACCATCACTGGAGACTCTATATTAGTGCATTCATTTACCAGTCATTTGCAGTCTTGGTGAGCCACAGTCCATCTACTGTTAGCTGCACTTCAGGGAAGTAGTTTGAAAACAGGTGAGAGCCCAGCACAGATCTGTGTGCTATTGTAATGGTAAGTGGCTAGTGGTGGAGGTGCAGTCTCCAAATTTGAGAGTTTGTTTTCTATTGGTGAGTCATTTGCCTATCTCTGTACTACTATATAGCCTAATTCCCACTTGGGAGATCTTCAGTATGATGTATGAATGTGGGATAGTGTTAAAGGCCTTGGATAACTCAACGTAGGTGGTATGTGCTATTATTCCTCATCCAGGTCTTTGGGATCAGTATCCAAGAAGTCCACAAGGTTCAGTAAGCAAGATCTACTCTTGACAAAAACAAAATGGGTCAGGTCAAGTGTGTTGAAGGTCACCTATGTCCCTGTGGATATGGTCCATGCTGATTCCTTCCCTGGTCCTGTAGATAAGACTTTTTAGGTGTATGGGCCAATAGTTGTAATTCTGCATATTACCAGCTTGTTGTGCATTGCATAGCACACAACATTTGATATTACATTTTGTAGTGTGGTTGATATATGTGCGGAAAAAGTACTGAGACTCTAGGGTTGCAGTGCTTGAGGTCGTGGTAACCCATGGATGTATTGTCAATATGTGACATATTGTTAGATAGGGCCCTCACTTTGTAATGTTTCCACATGTAATTTCATGTCATACACAGGAAATGGACATAAACTGCAGTAATATAACATAATACAGCATAATATGTACATTTTCATAGCACAGTGAGTAGAAGATGTGTGCAAACAGTTAGCAAAGTGCATATGCATGTGAGATACACACATTTGTATATAGCTAAGTAGTGTGCAAATTCAAGTCGCATTGCTAAAGTCTGACAGCTTGTACTGCATCTATGAAGTATACCTGTTGCTTAAATGACTCTGTGGCAGCATGTGTTAATGCATAGTGCATTCCAGTTTGGGGACAGATGGTACCGGGTTCAAATACAGGTGTATCTAATACTTTTAAATACTTTTCATTACAGAATGATAATGCAGTGACATGCATTGTTTATACAAGATGCATTGCTGTGTATTTGCATAGCGCAGTGGTGTTAAGCGACATTGCCTGGGGGGGGTAACCACACCTATTTTGCCTCCACTCACCGTTGCTGCTCATTGGTGCAAGATGCACATCTCCGCTCAATCATGAAGTCCAAAAAGAGAAGGGATTCATTGCTTTTCCAGCAACTTATGTGTATTGTGTGATTCTATTTTTGACCAGATTAAAGTGGTGAAATGGGGAGCAAGCAAGAGGAAGGACAAAGGGAAAGCAGGACAGGAATGTGCAGGAGGGAGGTAGAAAGAACCATAGCTATCAATTTCTTTAACAATGTAAACTGAACATATGTACAAAATATTAACTGAATTTGGACTGTAACCTTCAGAGAGAAGGGTGACCATAACACAATCATGTTGTATAGCCAGCTGGACCAAATCAAGTGTGTCAAGAAGACACATATGTGAAATGGAGAGCTATGTATGGGACAATTTTTTTGTAGGACAGGTGCACATTTAATTTTTATTTTAGAGAGAGAGAGAAGAAAGTTGGGGAAGGGATATAGGTATGTCTGGGTCAGGCAAGTTAGGTAGGTGAGGAACCAATTGCAGACAGACAAAACAAGCAAGACAAGAGACAGGGACAGTGATGGACTCAAAACATAGGGGGACACCATGATTGGGGTGAGGGTGGAGACATCCCAAGCCCATGGCCATCAAGCTGGGTGACAGTGAGAATCAAGTCCTCACCCACTGAACTGTCATCACTGTCAGCTCACTCCACTGGTGGCTGGAGTGCTTGACATCTCCTCCTCCTAGTACGATACAAAATGAAGGAGAGCAGCCTCTCCAGCTGGTGTAGACATGTACCAAAGGTGCTGTGCACAATCTTACATCCTTGGCAACTTGGTGCAGGTGAGGAAATCACCACATCTACCACTGCTCCTGGAGGTTATCATTGGACCAGCCTCTGGGGAAAGACTACCTGAGGTTGCAGGTAGTGCAGGGGCAGCAGAGGTAATGCTGTCAGGTTGGCTCCCAGACATGCTGTGCATTGGTGCTGGAGCCGGTGGAACAGGGGCAGGCAGTGTGCAGACTGTTGACATAGACTAGGGTCTATGGAAAGGGCACAAGTGTGCAGCAGGTAGAAAAACAAGTAGGTTGTAATGAGGAAAGCTGCAGGCTGCTGTTGAATCTTAGAACAGGCAGTGGTTGCACAGAAGATGAAGGAAATATGGACCAGCAGCAAAATCATACAGAGATGGTCAGTGGTCTGTAGAGTGTGTAGGGCTGAATGGACTCTGAGGTCATTACCTGTTTGAATCAAATGAGTGAGACATGGAGGGGATGAAATAACAGGTTGGAATGACAAACTTGTTGGATTAAAAAATAAGGAGACACTGAGATGAAAAGCAGATTTCACTGCATCTAATTACTTTGATTATTTCAACATTTGACCACTAACCTTCCACACTGAAACCAGTCATTCCTCACCTAGCTCACCTATGTTATTAATCCTTAATATATCCTACTCACAAGTGTACACCATCTTCTCCACTATAAGCATACCTGCCCTACTTCATAATTTATTTACTCTGTCTGTCCTATGCAATGTAACCTGATAGAGATTTTAGTATTTATCATTCTGGTACACCTAACGTAATGTCTCTTCTACAAGAATATAATACAACTGAGGCCCAATTGGAATTGTCAAATCCCAAAGCTCTTTAAACCTGTCTTCTTGTTATATTCAGTTGTGACTTATGTAATGGGTGATGATTTTATTTTACTGTTTAGGCACATTCTTATGCTCTGTTGTGCTTTTATGTGATGTTTAGCCTATATGTATCTCATATAATGTTTCAGACTGAATACATGTTATTGCTATACAGTGGTGTTTTATGTAATTGTCTGGAGCTTTTTCCCTGGGCCTCTGTTGAAAAGAGGTATTTGCATATACCCATTTGGAACATCCCAATAAATAAATGCTAATACATAATTAAATAAATAAATAGTGCATCAGGAAAGTGTTTCTTTTTTTCCACTTTACTCAGAAAAAATGAAGTAAGAATCCAAAGTTCTGGCCAACTGAATATCTGGGATTTTATGGAATTTTGCATTTTGTACTACCTCGTTCATTCAACAGATCATGCATATATTTCATATTTGCTATTTCTACTACAGTCGGTTTGCTTTGTGTTCTGCATTTCAAATCACAGTCTGTATTTAGGTTAGGTGAAGACACATCCTAAACTGCAATGAAATCACTGCAATGACCAAAAAGTATAAGGTTCACTGTTATAACTGCCAAAGACTTAGTGACATCACACACACTGTATATATATATATATATATATATATATATATATATATATATATATATATATATATATATACATATATATATGTATATATATATATATATATATATAAAAAACGTGATTTTGTTTTTTTGTTTTTTTATTTTTACCTGGAGGAGCCAGGGGAAGAATAGGTGGTGGTGGTAATAAATTTTCTCATACTTTCTTAAGTTCAGAATCAGAAGAGAACCAGTCCGACTTGACTACTGCTACTTGCTGCAATTGCTGCACTGGTAACAATGATACTAACAAATGGCTTGCCTTCCTTACTTGGCCTTGCTCTAATCAATTTAAAACTAAACACAAACTACACTACAGTAGCACGGTACAACTGCTCAGTGCTCTCAATTGTCCAGTCCTCCACCAGTCTGTTCATCTTTGTTACTTGACTCTTAAAGCTGTTGCTGCAACTGCGAACACGTTGCTGACTTGCCGTATGGAAAAAGATAAACAGAGAGAGAGAGTAACAGTACACACCCACTCAAGCCCAGCTGAATTCTGACAGGCTGGCAGTCTGCTCACACAGCTGATGTCATTGTGCATGCTCCACATGCAATGATGTCAGCAAAATTTAACCCTAAAAAAATTTTTAAAAAATGGGAAATTTGGGAGTTAAGGGGGCCACTCAGGAATTCGTGTCACGGTCACCCCATTATTTTGACCTCTAAACCAGTAAATACCAAGGAATTCAGTACAGTTGAGAGGTATGGTATAGAGATTTTAATTTAATGTAAATATTATTGAAATAACAGTATTGTATAGTTGTGAAGTGTGGTACTTGGACGCAAAACCTTTGACTAAAGTCTAATACTGTAGTCTTGGTTTGTGCTATAGACTAATGCATAATTACATGCTTTAACAGTTGGGATATGCATTCTCAGTTTGATACAACTGTATAAAATACCAAAAAAGCTATCTTTAACTTTTAATGCTGCAATAACACCACTGTTCTGCTGCATTCATACTTTATGCTTCCCTCATTCTCACCAATCTAGACCCGTGGGCTCTGACATTGCAGTCCCAATCACTGGCCACTGTGGAAAAAAAACAGAACAGAACAGAATACCATTATGAATACCAGTCTTGCCTATATTTAACCTTTTAAGCCTTACAAGTACTCTCTGTAGATGATACCTACACAGGTGTGGGATGTTCTCAGTCCTACGTTCCTCAATCCACCAGTCAGCTGTATCCCTATTCCTCCTCTGTAGGTTATTATAATGATGTTCACATTGCTCTCCAGTGTGTGAGATACAGGTGGCACTGCATACAGCCTGGGCTAAACTGTCCCACATCTCAAAGTTGTACTGGGAGCCAGAATAATCCCCCTGGATAATTAATATCAGCTTCACTATTTCAAGTGTTGTAAGTGAGACTGACTATAATAGGAAGTGGAACAACAGTAAAAGTGTACAGAATAACCTGTATTAGAACCGAATACCATGTGGATTGCAGTCCTACACTTACACCTGTTGCCACAAGAAGGTTGAAATCAAACTTGTCTTTCAGTTCATTGCTATAAACTGCAATGTCACAACAGTGAAAAAAGGTCGTACACTCTGTACTAGAACCCAGGACCGTCTGTACTACAGCCCTACACTTACACCTGCTGCCATAGGACTCATTACATGATATTCCCTAATTTACTAATCGCCCGTAAGGTCTCCCTGTTAACTGCCACACAATACAACTAAGCAGGTTTGTGAGATGCTCAATAGAATTAATTGAATGTATCCAGTTTCTATTTTTGGCTGTCTGGGTCCTGTCTGCATCCTGGGTGGTCCAGTTGTCCAGTTTGCACAATGGTGTGCTTCATGCAAACAAGATAAGTGCAGCCAAACCCAGCATTCACTTCCTCCATTCCCATGCTATGCACCACATCCTGCAAATGCTGCCCCCCCAAAAATCAATGATACAAAAAAGACAGAAAAGGCTCACCCTAGAAAAAAAGACAAGTAGTTGAAATGAGGAAAATCAGTGTATGACATACACACAAGAAAATGATGTCTCACATGAGATATGTCTACATAGATCTGGATTTGAAATCTCAATCCATTGCCCCTTCAGAACACAGGATGGGTGCCTTATCCCTCTTTGCCATACAAATAACTTTGGAGTAAAGAACTGAACTAATTCTACAACAACATCTACAGTGATATCAAACCATAGAACTGTTATTTGTACATGTATTATATATGGATGTAGTGCACTTATTGATCACACAACCTGTTATGATTATTGCTTGCAAATACACAGCCATGTCTTACCTTTCTGTGTTTGTTGGCCATTCTTCAGTTATCTGACCATTACTCTGAGACATGTAGTGTGTAAGCTGTTTTATATAATTCTCCTTAAAATATGTGAGACTATTAACTGGAAATAATATATGCAGTTGCCAACAAATGAAGGGCAGGTTGGATGTTAAGGAACACCATCTGTTAAAATTGTGTGCTGTTATTTACATTTCCAGCCTTACATCTAATACTTTGTAGATCTAACCTGACATACCCAGTGGAAGTAAGGCAGCCTGCAGTGCTGTTGTGATTTCCTTCTCCCAACCAGTAATCATTCACAATTGCAATCCATTAACTACAAATAATAAGGGAGTACCTGCACTATGGTTACATCTCCTACATGGATACAAGTATTTGGAATTCAGCAATTCTAATGAGATCACATCTCATTTGCATCTTCAACCTGGTAACAGCCCTGAATCTACACCATATAAAAAAACAACCATGTAGCTAGGCAAACTGATGGTGAGGAGACTTGTTTATGTTGGGAAGACTGCACATAAGCTATTTCTTCAGGATATATTTGTACAGAGGATTACTGAACTTCAGAAGGTATGCTTGCATTTTGTCAGCTACATATGGCATATGCCAGAATGTATTTAAGAAAAATCTGAAGCAAAGGCATTTACATTTTTATCTTTATGCATTAGTTACAAGTGTGCTGATGGCATTGGCATGTTTGTCAAGCCATTTCACAGGTATACATGTTTGCTAATACGTGAAAATTAAATGCCCTGTGATAAATATATACAAATGTTTTAGGGGCAGTTCTTTTAATAGCGATTACAGACCCTGAGAATTATCGGCCCATTAGCCTGATGAGTTTGATATGCAAAGCTATGGAACGCATCATCATGGACCTAATAAACAAGGATATAGGGAATTTCCAAACTCTGAATCCCACACAGTTTGGTTTTGTGAAGGGTAGATCATGCCTGCTCAACCTGGTCAACGTCTTTGAGTCAGTCACCAGAGCTGTGGATGAAGACAAAGTGACTCATACAGCTTACCTTGATCTGGCCAAGGCCTTTGATACCATTCCCCACTCAGGAATCAGAGAAAAACTCACTAAACTAGGCATCAATCCATATATCACTAAGTGGGTTGCAAACTGGCTTACAGATAGACCCCACATTGTGAAAGTAGCTGACTCCAAGTCCAATGTCTGACCAGTCATGAGTGGAGTCCCACAGGGTTTAGTCCTGGGTCCTCTCCTGTTTGGTATCTACTTCTGTGAAGTTCAGGTCAACATGAAGGGACTCTGGCTGACAAAGTTTGCAGATGATTGCAAGTTGGGAGCTATTATTAACTCCCCAAGTGATGCTGACATCTTACAGAAAGGCCTCACTGAGACCAATGACTGGTGTCAGAACCATGGCAAGCTCAGTGCCAAAAATGTGTCATCATCCCCTTTGGGAAAAACCCAGTTCCCATGAATTACCACATCAATGGTAGTCCACTGAATACAAAAGGCATTATAAGAAATCTGGGGAGACAGGTTGACAGCAACCTCAGTTTTGACCACCACATTGCCACTGTGGTCAGAAAGTCCTTCTATGTGGCAGATCTCATTACTAAGGGTTTTGCATCCAGGAAGAAAGAGGTCATTGTCTTCCTCTACTCTTCCCTCATTAGGCCAGTCATTGAGTACAATGCCCCATTTGGCATGCACCTTACTAGACACCTGCAACAACTAGAGAGGCCATAAAAGTACCTCACAAAGAGGATCCTAGGCCTTAAACACTTGTCTTATATGGACAGACTCAAAAAACTCCAACTATTCTCTGTCTCATATCACCTACTTAGTGGCGATTTCTGCTTGATTTGCAAAGCCATGTCTGACCCAGCTCTGTTAGAAATGCTACATCTAAAGAAATCCCAATCCCTCCAGACCACACACTCCAGAGACCTCAACCTCATTACCACAATCAACAGAACATGCTGGAGGGACAGGTTCATAACCCAGAGACTGCCCATGCTATGGAATAGACTTCCCATACATGTCAAACAGAGCACCTCACTGGCCCTCTTCAAGAGAAAGCTTGATGAGTGGATGGGAAATAGAAAATTCACCCCAGGGATCACTCCAGTGGCTCTAACCGACAGAGGCACTGGGAGCTAAGGTCGGGTGGCATGATGCCAGGGTAATCCTATGGGCTAGGCTTGTAAAGGCTCCAGGGCCATTAGTCTAGTACACACCTATGAACCTATGAACTTTTAGCATTTTAAAGATGGTTTCTTAGCAAAATATGTAATTTCTCTGTACTTTTGCTTGGGGGAGCAAAGCTGAGCTATGGCACAAAAAAGGATATACTGTTGTTCTGGGGGGGGGCAAAGATGAGTTAATGTTATGACACAAAGAAGGCTAGACTGTTCTTTTTGGGGAGACAAAGATGAGTTACTGTTATGGCACTAACAAGGGTAGACTGTTGTTTTGGAGGAGCAAAGGAGAGTTACTCCTATGGCACAAACAAGGATATTTTGCTATTGTTACTCTCCTTGTTTTTCATCCTGCCTGTTGTTCATATTTCACACCTGTAGATAGTTTTATGTTTCTCCAGTGGCTAATAGTGAGTGGCCATCTTTTCTGTTTTATCTGGAAACAGTTATTTTGTAGTTATGCAATACTTATGTGTGTTATCCTTCTATTGTCATTTAGGACATCTAGTAGTATGCCACCCAAGCATGTCCATCCTTGAAGACTGTCCTTCACCAATACTGAGAACCAGATGATAGTGAATGCCTTTAGGCAACATGGTGCTTTTCTGCTGGAAAGGGGATGGGGAGATATTTTCAGGATGCAAATTTGGTGCCAGATGGTTGATGATGTGAATGCCGTGGCTGGCCATGACAGGACATATGAGCAGGTGCACCACAGGGCCACTGACATGATCACATCTGCACGAATGTGGGATGTGACTAGATGGTTACTGGGGGAGGGCCTGCTAGGGAATCTGCACTAACATGCAATGAAGAGTTCCTGGCCAATATTACGTATCCGGACAGCTCACAGGTGAGTACAGTGCAGCATGTCCTGGATGTCAGAGCAGCAGTTTCAGAGACACCAAGCACATGCCAGGAGGAGCTTCCAGGTAGGTTTTGATATCTCAATAGCTGACTACTGTTGTGTAGTAAAACAATTGAAATTAATACATTACTTTTGTGTGACATGAATTTTTTTAGGGGGGATTGAAGATTTCTACAGTTAATATCTTAAGTTGGAGTTGTCAGCCATGTTCTTGTTGAAAGTATAGTTAATAGACATATAAAGGGGTAAAACCATTACCCCTGTGTTACTGTTAAATGTGATGATGTTGCCCTTACCTTTTGCTTAACATCTTGCAGGACCATCTGGCTTGCAGAGGGGAATATCACCTGTAGATGGTAAGCCAAACATTTTTATGTCAGAACTGCTAAGCAATATAAAGAAATATTTTATTGTGTGATGTTAATGTCAGGCCTCTTGTGTGTATTGCTGTACTGTCTGTAACAGTGGCAGCATTGTTAGCATATGTTGGACTATAGTAGTGTAGATATTATATTTTTCCTGTGTTTGCTGCTTTTCATCACAGGTGATCATGACAGTGGTAGTGTGGGCTCCCTGCCACCTGATGTCAGTGTATCAGCAGACTCTAATGATGATGGCAGTCAAACAGAGGCACAGTTGGGGATGCAGAGGTTGAATCTGACACTGTGGCTGACATACAGTCATCCCCTGCAATTCCATCAGACACAGCCAGTAGGCCTACACCTACCCATTCCAGTCAGCCCTCAGATAGTGGACAGGTTGAGGGCAAGGTCATTGCACAGGGAGGTGTAGTTACTGAGACTTCAGTGCCTGTTAATTCTGACCATAGCCAAAGTGTGGGCAAGGTGCCATGCAGGAAGGTTTATAGGGTATTCAGAGGGGGGCTGCTGTCCCTCCTCCATCTGGTGCAGGTGTTTGTTCCCCTGCCACTCAACATATGTTTAGGGCCATCATGTAGGCACAGGCATGTTCACATAGGTGCTCCAGACAAATGCTAAGGGTTGTAGATGTTGAACAGGCTGAAATATGTGACTGCCTCCACCATGTTTCCAGTTCAATGAATTGGATGAATGACACATTGGAACAGGGGGTGTCTGTGATGGACTGAGGGGTGTCTGTCATGGAACAAGCATTGTCTGTGATGGAACATCTGCTGGGAGGGGAACGGCATCCTCATGGGTGTAGGTCAGCCACATTATCTGCTGTTAGTCAATGTGGCGGTGCCTGATCATGCTCCCATAGTGACAGTACTTCCACTGCTCCATTAGTGAGCGTGCTGTCCACACCCAGTTATGGCAGGCCATGGGGTCATGGTCCTGGATGTCCCCATGAAGGGAGTTCATCCATCTGACATCAGTCACATTCATGTAGCAGCAATGCATCTGACTGTGGTCGTGGACGTGCCAGTGCAACTCCTAGTAGAGTCAGTTCTCATGGTGGGAGGACAGCGATGAACTGCCACCTCTATCATGCTTGGCTCACACCTGTCTGACATACCAAGATGTAGAGTCAGCACAGTGCTTGGCTGTGTTTCATGCAGACACTCACACATCAATTTCACCTGGAGGACCCCTGGAAACACACACAGACACACACAAACACACACACACACACACACACACACACACACACACACACACACACACACACACACTACACTTACATGGTTCAGCCATGCAGCTTAAAACTCATTTTGTCTCAATGGCCATTTGTTGAGTTATCCAGATGTCTGCCTGCTTCTCTTTCTTACTCACACACAGTCACCAAACTTTTGTGTCAGCCTAAGCCTCCTGCCCCCCAACACAACAACCTGTGCAAGTGATGATAACTGTGCCATATCCTGTTTTCTACCTGTTGGATTCAGGGATTCATAAGCTTTGTGTCTGATTCTCAGGGTGCATAGCTGACTTAAAGTGTTTAGTATATCTGCATCTATGGTGTTGAACTGGTAATTTTACCATTGACTTATATTGGCCTTGGAAACTTACACAATTGATAGCATCAACATTTCCCATCTTTATTGTGAATGATCTTGTTAGGGTTGTGAAATCATAAAATGCAATGTGTATCATTACTTTCTAACATCTCTCTTTAATGATTTTCCCATACAAATGTATGGTGCTAAACTGAGGACATGCAGTGAACATCACTACTTTTGAAGTGTATGGCTGTTTGAATCTTTGGTACCTGAGGCCTACTACTTAATAATGAGCACATATAAGTCACACAAGTCTCTGCTGTCATGTGTTAAGATCATTTCTGTACCAGTCTCCTACCTTTTACTTCATACAGTACCAATTAGTGAAATACAAAGATATACCACTCATTCATATTATTACAGAATACACTCCAGGTTTGAGACCTACCTTGTAAATGCAGCAGTTGGCATGGTTGTAGTTCAGGGCTGACTTGGTCTGATGCAAGCAGTACAAAGCCAATACATGGGGAGGTAAAGGTTGTGTGAATTGCCTGGCATCAATGTTACTATATATAGGAAGATTGTAGGCCCCTAGGTGGTGAGTGAATGTGCTATGCATTGTCTCTTAGCCAATGCAAGGGCATACTGAGCATACCTACATCTGCCTACACCCACAGCAGCTGGTGGCTCCCCCTCTGACTCCTCATCTTCTTGTGGCTGTGGTGACCTTGGCATTGGTGGTGGAATGGGTTGCCCTTCCCCTTGCTGATCCTGCTGAAGATGTTTCCTCAAGATGATGTTGTGTAGCATGGCACATACTGTGAATATTTATGTACATGTCTGTGGATTGTACTGCAGGGCTCTCGCAGATGTATCTAGGCACTGGAACCATGACTTCAGCCCACACACACACACACACACACACACACACACACACACACACACACACACACACTGTGTTATTTCTGGTTTGAGCGTGTGCCTCTTTATGGAATTTTTCCATGGGTGTATGTGCATTTCTGATGGGTGTCATCATCCACAGTTCCACTAGTCTGCATCCCCCAGTAAATGACCCTGTGGGATGTCCCCCTAGCAAAATCTGGTACAGTTGGAGGTGTGCCAGAACTGTGAGTCATGGTAACTGACAGGGGTGCCAGCACACACATTCAGGATGATTCTCTTGACATTACACATGACTTGGCAGTTTATAGAGTGGTATCCCTTTCTGTTTATGTAGAGTCTACACTGTTCTCCAGGTGATGCCTTAAGTTCTATATATGTGCAATCTATGGTACCCAGTACTTAAGGGTAGTGTGCTACATGGTAGAACTCCTGCATATTTCTGTCCCTCTCCTCAGGACTACAAGGAAAATATATGTGGTCACTGGCATGTTGAAGCAGAGCATGCAGGAATTGGTGAAAGATCCTGGATGTTGATGCCTGTGATACCCCCAGCATGTCTCCTGTTGGTCCCTGAAGGTAGCTACAGCTAAGTGCTACACATACATTTGTCTCCACTGGGATGGGCTCCCTTCGGTTAGCTCTGGCTCTGAGTTGAGGATAGCAGAGACTTCAGAGTTTCTGTACTGTGCCCTTATCCACCCTGTAGTGCTCTACAATTTCCAAGTCATGTAGGTTGTGAAAAGTTAAATGGGGCCTGAAAACTCTTCTCCTTCTTAGCTTAGGCCTGCTGGCAGCAGCAACATTGGCTTCAGCCTGTAGGACATACAAATGAATTAAAGCAGCAGCAGCCCCTAACATTCTGTCTGTGTAGACTTTCCATGTCTGTACTCCAAAAGGTGTGACATCCACAAGAAAAAACAGTTTGCAGTCTACATGGATCCTTTATAGCTTATTAAATGGCTCCACCATCTTGGATTGGTTGATTAGCATGCAATTCAGCTGCTTATCTGTAATTAATATGCCAATGTGTGTACCTTGTTTGCACAGGGGGTGTGTGCCTCTACATGGTGCTTACTGAATCCAAAAGTTGTTGCTACAGTTTAGGGTTTATTGAATCCCATGTATATCTAGATATGCAAAAATGTTTAGGAGTAGTTCGATATTTGCTAAGAGCAAGCCAAAGCTTAATGTACATTTATTGGTGATAATTAAGAACTTAAGCAAATATTGCATATAATGTATAAAAGCTATAAGACTCTCTACTCCCAGTGCATTGCTAAACTCTGGAATAGTATCCCCATGCAAATAAAAATTCTCTGACAAACTCAGTAGTTTTAAACCACTGCTTAAACATCTTAGCCAGTCCTGGTCTCGTACATGTTCATCACAGGGTTAAAACTTTTTCACTGTACAATACTATCCAAATACTTTCCTTAAACATAATATTCTCAACCTCTTACTGAAATGACAAAACATTTTTATACATAACTGCTGCCTGTACTATCCACTAAGTTGCATGTATGCTTTCTCTTTAGTAACTTCCACCTCTGTAAAATCTTAGAATGTATATGTATAAATGTAACTACTGTTTGTGTATAAATGTAAATAGAAATGTAACTATTCTGTGTTTTACTGGAACTTAGTATAATGCAATGTAAGCAACTGGAGCTTTTCTCCCCCAGTAATCCTCTGAAAATGGGTACTGACAGGTCGTCGGCCTTTCCTGGTAAACAAAGACAAATTAATTAAATAATCTGTGTTTTTGTAAAGAAAGGAACACATTTTTATTTTTTTTCATACGATGACTGTGTACTGAAAGAATTTATAAAATATTAAATATTCACACATATTAACTTCAGTTTGAACAAACCATACCGTAATTATCTGGTTTCAAAACATTTAAATATCACATGCACATATTATTTGTTTTATATAACTAAAATGAGTAACACACACTCAGATTTATTGCGGTGACAAATGTGTCATAAAAAATGTTAACTAATTGTTACTGAATTTAATATTTTAGCAGTAAATGATGGCTAAGTCTGGATGTAACAGGATTTACGCACAGTCGGCATGGTTTGATCATGAAGTTGAAGCCTGAGTGCTTAAACACAGCCAACTCTGAGTAAATCCTGCAATGCCCACATCCAGTCGTGGGTTATAGCACTTATACAATGACATTATTTAAGAAAGAAATTGCTTACCGTTTATTAAATAAAAACAAAAAGCACAAAAATGCTGCTTGCAATATATCCAATAATCCACACAAACTATAAATAACAAGATAAATCGGAACCAAGGCTAGGTAGCTGTAGACACTGAAGACACAAGTAAAATGATGACAAAAACACATTTAAAAGTACTTTATTAACGCGAGTAAAAAGCTTTCGCCTATTAGCCTCCATCAGGCTAAAATCACTTATGACCTATTAAATAATGTATTCGTATAACAGTACTTTAGTCTTCTTCTGCATTGTCTTCTGTATGCTGATGCATGTTCCTATGCTTGCACGGTATATCTGCACTGCAAGAGAAGTGGCTGAGAAAAGAGAATCCTCATTGCTGTTTTTTTTTTCTTTTATTTAAAAAAAAAAAAAAGAAAACTGAAAATTATGCGGGACAGTACAAAAATGCAAGGAAAGTCAGGTATATTTTTGTAGCTTTAGTTCTGCAGAAAGTACCTACTTTTCTCATATTTTGCTCTGTCCGCAGTAAAAAGCGGTTTACGACGCTGTTATCCAGCTTATGCCGGTAGAAAGTCTGGATGCTTAATAGCACTTCAGCGACCAGACTTTTTTGTATTCATATATGCTTGATTTACACTGGGCATGTTGATTGGGCTGTCCAATCGGTGTACTTATTTTTGATTAGTAAAGAGCCTTTATTGTATAACTTCTTATGAACAATGCAAGAATGTCTGTAGACTGCAGTGTGTCTACCATTTGAACTGTACATGAATGGATTTCTTCCTGTTACAGGCATGTGTACTGAACAAGGACCTAGAAAGTGAATGTGTATGGGTTAAGATAAATGTGCCTGTTTGTTGTTTAATATTGTATGAATGTGAACAAGAGTTTTGTTTAGTTTTGTTTCTGATTTAGAAGTAGCACTTTCAAGCACAATTCTACTTAATACACACCACAATAATATTCTCAAAACATATTCCAGCTTTGTGGCATAGTTTTGTTCATAGTGCAGAAACGTTTAACACTTTCATTCATAATGTCTGCCTTCATTTGTAACGCATGAGTATGAGCTTGAGTCCCTTAGCTGGAAGATGTTTTTCTTGTACCTGTACATGCAATTAAACGAAATGTAGGATTAGTCATAAACATTTTTGCACCTAGTAAAATAATATGCTGGATATAAAAAAAGGGAAGAATATAATTGTGTGGAGGAAATCATAACACATTTGCTCATTTGCTTGAGAGCCATAATAAATGAAACTAACCTCATGAGTGAAATTCTTGTCATTTCTGTTTATTATGGCTCAAGAACAAAAACATAAAATTTGTTGTGATTGGCAGCCATTTGTAATTCCTTGAGTATGTTAATGTTTGCAAGCAATATAAATTTAGGAGTGAAGAAGGAGTCCTCCATGGTCCATTTATGTTTATTTACTTCAATGGAGAGTCATGTTTTTTAAAAAAAATTAGCAAAGCTTAAATGTTTTTACAGTATAAAAAGTTTCTGCGTACCATTCAGTTGATGATACATGAACAATGCCATTTTGTCGAGTTCTTCATGCTTGAAAAATGTCTCCACCTAGTCGGAACTTCCAACAACAATATTAGTGTCTGTTTCATGATTTGTTTAAGCTGCATAGACTGTTTAATCTTTTTTTTCCAGATTTTAAGTATACAGCTCACAGATGAAATAAATATAAATAGACCCCAGAAACATATTCACTGTTGTATCTGTACAACAGGAATGGGTTGTTTGCTGGTTTAAACAGTAGTGACTTTTTCCTTCAGGTTGTTACAGTATGAATGTGATGTTCATAAGCCCTAATCATAAAACTGTTATGTCACAGTCATAGGATCAGGTCCTAGATAGAACATTAGTACATCACTAGACAAACACTCACATACCCAGACACCCATGCGCATGTGACACACACATACACACACACACACACGCACACGCACACACACACACACACACACACACACACACACACACACACACACACACACACACACACACACACACACACTCCCCTAGGGATAGTTTACAACTTGTCAAGCCATATATAGGCATTTGTTTGAGATGTATGTGGAAAAAGGAGACCCCTGCAAAAACCACAGACACAGAGAGAACATGCATGCTTTATACGGTCAGTACCTGAGCCAGGAATCAAATAACAGAACCAAGAGTTGGCAGTTTATTGCGGAGGATTAAGTTACAAACTGATAGTAAGCTTCCTCCTCTGTTCCTGGATTTGATTATCTAGGTCTCTGTTTATGTACTGTGAGAGCGCACCTGCAGTGCAAGGCTATAATGCCTTCCATACATTTAGGCCAGCTACTACACAGACAGGGACTAAAGGTGGAGGTGTCTCAATTTACATAAAAAATAATTATATCCTCCTTAATTCACAAACCCACTGTGAAAGAAGTTAGAGACAGTGTAACAAATCCAAAACCTTTTTACTGATAAGTACTTTCATTCAAATATTTTTTGAACTTCATCAGATAAAATACAAAACAACACACCCCCTTTTAAAAAGCCAGTAATCTTTTCATATGACCAAGAGGTGGTGATGCAACCATTCTGGCCCATCCTACTTTACATTAAATTAAATACAACTACCCAATTAATAACAATAAAAAACTGAACTTGTATCACCACAAATTAGTATTATTTGGGAGGGTGTTATTTTGTATTTTATCTGACGAAGTTCAAATAATATTTAAACAAAAGTGCTTATCAATAAAAGGTTTTGGATTTCTTACACTGTCTCTAACTTCTTTTGCAATGGGTTTGTGGACTACAGGGTTTAAAAATAAATATCTCAAGGCTGGTCAAACAGGGAGATGCACTTGAGCTTCTCCTCTTTGAAATCACAACAGGCAAAATCCCATACCACTTTCTTGCAAACTAAAGGTCCTACTCTATCACCCATGAAACCCATAACATGGATTTAAGCTTACTGGAAATACTAACCATCCAATCCAATACCATATTCATTGGAGACTTTAATGATATACAACACCAAACATTTAGGCACAGAGATTCCTGGATTTTGTAAAGACAAACTCCCTGGATCAGATTATCAGTACACTGACCAGAAGCACAAACATTCTGGATCTGGTCCTTACTAGTACAGAAGAGCACTGCATACCCCATAGTGTAATGTCCTCTCTGGTAAGGTCGGACCACAAAACAATCTCCTTTGAAGTAAAAATAAAACCTGCCACCCCAGCTAACCCTGGAATATTCAGGAAATACTCTAAGGCTAACTTCCTACCATTATGTGATAACCTGACAAAATTTCAACCCTCCTCAAAACCCTGAGAACGCTGCTGCCTATGCAAAACTGTTCACAGAAACCCTATACAAACATGTTAACAGCTACAGAGAGGCAGCTATACCCACCAGGAATAAGTATAGAACTAACTCAAAACAAGCCACCCTGGGGGAATCACAAAATCAATAGGCTGTATAAGAGAGGGGGGGAATGGCAAAAATAGGAGGCACAGCCCCCATCAGCATAAAAGCTGTCTCATCAAGCTAAACAAACAACTGACAAGACAAATAAAGTCTACCAAAGGCAAATGTCTGGTAAAGTTGGTCTCCAAGGCCAAGGACAACCACAAGGCATTCTTTAGCTATGTCCTCAACCTCAAAAGCAAGACAGAATTGTATGCAGAGCTCATTGTTAATGTAGCCAGAAGAAATAGCAAACCTATTGGCAGACAAATTCAGCTCTAACGTTACCTTTCTCTCCATGTCAAACTCCCATCAGGAAATACAATCAAATATAACTGCCCCTACTATCACTCAGGAACATATCCTCAGTGCTGTAAGGTCAAGAACACTGCATCCTCTGGACCAGGCAATATTCTAGGATGCCTTCTAAATAGCATGAAACATGACCTATCAGGCCCTCTGGAATTGCTCTTTAATTGTAGCTTCCAAACAAGCTTTGTTCCTCATGAATGGAGAACAGCAACAATCATCCCTCTGCACAAAGGTGAGCCATCTACAGACCCTGGAAACTATAGACCCGTAAGTCTCACTCATCTCATATGCAAAGCCATGGAAAGAATTATCATGGAAATGATCAAAAATGACATAGGAAACCTCCAGATACTTGACCCTACCCAGTCTGCTCATGCCGACTCAACCTGATGAACTTCTTTGAGAAGGTCACCAAAGCAATAGATGATGGCAAAACAATTCACACTGCCTACCTTGACCTGGCCAAGGCATTTGATACAATACCCCACTCAGCCATTGTTGATAAACACAAGAAGTTAGGCATATGGGAACTGTGGGAACAGTAGATACAGGGGAAGAATGAGGTTTAAAAGAAGGCAGGACTTAAATGAGCTATGTAATATTTGACTGAAAATGATTGGGTAGATTATAAGTGATGTATAATGTTTGCAACTGGGAATGTGTCAGTATGGTTTGTGATGTAAAATGCTTGCAACTAGGATTGTGTCAATGTGGTTTGTTTTCATTTATGTAAATGTACGATTGCTTGTCGTACGTGATGGTTTAATAAAGAAGTTTCTTGTTTAAAAAAAGGGCGCAGGATTTGAATATTTTATGTAACATTGCTTAGGTTATATGATGTATAGCAATATATGTGAAGTATAATGTTTATTGATATTAATTTGTTAACACAATTTAATTACTTTTATATAAATGTAAAATTGCCTATGTCACAAGTGATAATTCAATAAAGGTATGTTTAAAAAAAAAGAGAAGTTGGGTATAAACCCTTATGTCTCCTGGTGGATAGCCAGCTCTCTAATAGACAGGACCCAGGAAGTTAGAACTGGGGAGTCCACCTGTACAAAGAGGCCAGTCACAAGCAGACTTCCTCAGGGATCAGTCCTAAGGTCACTCCTATTTTGGCATTTACTTCTCTGAAATCAAGGCCAGTGTCAAGGGGCTCTGGCTGACCCAGTTTGCAGATGATTGCAAATAAGGAGCAGTCATAGAATCCCCCACCAATACTAATGTTCTCTGGGAAGGGTTGACACAGACAAATAACTTGCATCAAAGCCATGGACTAAAACTAAATGCCAAGAAATGCATAATAGAATCCTTTGGGAAGTTGTCCACCCCTGGTAACTGTCATATTGACAACACACCACTAACAGTCAACCCAGTAGTCAGGGATTTGGGGTCATGTGTAAACAGTAATCTAGCCTTTGACCATTGCATGTCTTCATTAGTGAGGAAATCCTTCAGTGTTGTGCAACTTATAAACAAAGGTATGGTATCCATGTCCTATTATTCCACTATATTCAGCATTCATCAGACCTATTGTTGAGTGCAATGCCCCCTTTGGTATGTATCTAACCAGGCACATCCAACAACTGGAATGTCCACAGAGGTTCCTCGTTAAAAGAATACAGGGCATAAGTAACATGTCCTATGCAAACTGCCTCAAAGCCCTATCCCTGTGTTCTGTTTTCTACAGGCTGTTGAGGGGAAATCTATTCTTGGTATTCAAGACATTGTTGAACCCCACCCTGATGTATCTCCTGCATTTCCACAAAACAACCAGTACCAGAATTACCCATTCTAAAGACTTAAACCTTATCTGTGATATAAATAGTTCCTGCTGGAGAGACAGGTCCATAACCCAAAGACTACCCCTTCTCTGGAACAGGCTCCTCAGCCATGTGAAGCAGAGTTCTTCCCTAACCAAATTCAAGTGTAATGTGGACAAATGGATGGGAACAGGAAATTTATTCCTGGTTTGGCACCTATGTGGACACAGACAACCTATAAATGGTTCATCTCCCAGGCCACCACTTGTAAATGGTTCATCTCCCAAGCCCCTGCTTCCACTTATCAGGGATACCAGAACTTGTTAGAGATTTGGGATGCATTGCTTTGGCTTAAAAATTCCATAGTGGTCATTATCCTAGTGCACACCGACAAACCTCTACACCTATGAATAAGCAAGTCACTTAACCAGACACTGTTTCCATTGAAAATGGGCCCTAGCCCAACTGAACAATCCCCTTACTAAAATATTATCTATCTATCTACGTATCTATTGATCTATCTACTTTTCTGTCTAGCTACATTAAAAAAGACTCATGAGGCAGCACACTAGCCACTAAAAATGTGTATTACAATATTGACAATCTTTAAGTGCTTTTTAATGTGTTGATGAGGCTAAATGCAAAATCAAACAGCAAATTATATAGTTTTTAGTGGTATAAATGTTGCTTTTTAAGTGATGGCTAAGAACTCACTAGAAATTAAATTTATTTGTGATACGATTTATTTGCATGTAAAGGGTACTTTTTTGTACAAGGAGGCATATTGTTATTTTGGCTGATTAGAGGATTTTGGCAGTGTCTTCCACAAACTGAGAGAGGTTTGCGGTGACAAACTCTGAAAATCATTTCCTTAAGACATCAGAGTTTCCAGTATGCCAATTTTTCTTGGGATATTGTAATTTATAACTGGTAAGTACCTTTAAACACGTGGTTCTGAAGTAGTGATTAGTGGCCCATTGATGGATCACTTACAGTGAATGGACCATGGTCCCAGCAACTGAAATATGTGAATCAGTATTTGGATTGTAGTTTGTTAGCAAAGGCTGTAGTTTATTA